>NW_010521244.1:0-12808 GCF_000687285.1 Phaethon lepturus | reverse complement strand
CCCCGTCAGCCACAGCACCCACCTTCTGCCGCTGGTCCCAGCTTCTGACGTTCCCCGGGCGGCAGGAAGGCAAACAGCACCTGACTGGCACCGCAGTTAGGCCGAAATTAGCTCACCAAAAGCCCTTGAACAAATTCAAACCTGCAGACTGAGTCTAACTGCCACTAATACCGCACACACTCATCACTACAGAACCACAGAGGCATATTTAAAAAAAACAAAACAAAAAAACCCCACAACAACAACAAACCACCCAACCCACACCTTTACAGTAAGCACCAGGGGTCTGAGCCACATACGTACTTGTTTCCCTTTGATTTTAATGGGCTTTGGACCAGCCTTAGTAAAAATACTAGAAGTAATTTATCTTTAAAAAGACCGTAAGTGTGGCCCCAACTCTTACAATCACACTTTTTTTTTTTATAACAAATGAACACACTGAAGCTCTGAATCTGTAATTCTGGATGTTTTAACACAATAGTTTTTACTATCATTACTGTCTACTGTCACAGCCTCACTCTTTTCACATGGCCTGAAATTTTGTTTGCAACTGTGTTTAAGTCCCATTTCATACCAGGCAACTGCAGGTTTCAGATGTTGTATGTGACAGAACACAAAGAAGAAATAATGTAACAATAAGACAGGAATAAAAAAATAAAAATAAAATTAAATGGGAGAGTTAAGAAGTTGAAAACTGGTTTTGGAAAGTCAAGAAAAAATACTTAAAACTAAGTAATTCAAGCCTCGATATTTTATTTACATTTTATGTAATGTTTATTAAAATCAGCCAGACCCCAAACTTTAATTAGTATCAATTATATGCTTTGTATGTTAACTGAAATGATTTATGTTATTTTTTTGCTGCCTTGACTTATTCTCAAGAGTTCAGAAAATTATTTTTTAAATAATTCTTTGCACATATCACGAAGAATCCACGTGCACTATTACCACTAATTAAAGAAATTTGAAAAATTTTGCCAATATCAAGCCAAGACTTAAATATAAATCTAGTCAACACAAGCCAATGTGTCTGCTTACAAACATATTGTGAACACCCGGGGAAGCATCTTCTATTGTCTGTACATTTCCAACACGATTTGAACACAGTGTCCTCTGACGTTCAGCAAATTTCAACTTCCACCAGCACGACAAAATCCTCATCTTAGGAGTGGCCTTTTCAAATCTAGCAGGAACCCACAGGATGCTTCTGTTCCCCCCCAACCTCCCTTCCGAGAGGGAAGCGATCGTCACCTGGACGCAGAGATGCTCGGAGCATAACGCAGCCCCTGGTGAAGACCACCAGCGTCGCACTGTCACAAAGTGCCACCCTACAGCGGGCGTAACAGAAAGCCAACTCCCAACCATCTACGTCTACTTAATCTGATGAACTAACGCATTTGGTGCATTGCCTTCACCAGCAACAGCACGGATCTCGGCAGAAGATAGCGTGATCCTAGACAGTACTTCAAATGGCCATGACCACACCAGATTCCCCCACAGGAGCAAAAGCGGCGGATAAGCAAGCTACTGCATTTTGGAGACTCAAAATACAGCGTTCTCACACAAGCAGTACTGTGTCTGAAGGAATACGATCTACTTGTGTTGGTGCAAATGCAGACACGGACAGAGCAAACATGGCTTATCTGGGGGGCCCGAGCATCCAAAAGTGATGTCTGTGCCAGAAGCCAAGTCACATTCATCTTAGTGAGGCTCTGGCTCCCCAGTTCCTCTGTTGTTTTCAAAGATGGAATGTAAATTACCCAGATGATTTGGAAACAAAATTGAACCCCAGTGTCTGGCCAAAATTTACATCTCAAAAGCAGAACTGAAGAGGATGAAACTTAGAGCAAAAGGGGGAAAAAAAACCACCCAGCAGTCCTTTAAGGGAAGTAAGTATTGGAGGCTCCAGTTTTTCAACCATCTGGAACTAGACTGACCAAAAGAGAAATCACTCCGCAACAGAATATTAAAAAAACCCCAAAACCACACAACCTTGCACCAATGTAGAATGGATGAGGTGAACTAATAGGTTTCTCCCATCTCTATTTTCCAATATTTAGATCCTGGTTTTTATTATCATTTTTCCTTTAAGTAGTTTGCAAGTGATCATGCCAACATCTTATTTCGTTGATCTCAACAGGATATTCTTTAAAAGATGCATTTATTCACTTGGGAACACACTAGTGTAATTAGCCTTGACATTTCAACAGTCTGATCGTAAACACAGAGTGCTCTATGTGCTTTTAAGGCAAAAAGATCTCTGAACCAACAGGGCAAAACATTCGAGATGTGAATTTTGCAGGAAACCCGTGGATATTTTTTTAAACGCTGTCCTGACCATTGCAAGCATGAGTGCCAAAAACGCACAAAGTCAAAAGACTGATGTATTGTTAACGGCACTTCTAATTTTAGACAGAGTGGGTTTTTTGGTTTTTTTCCCCTTTTGCCTTATGATATTTTTCATGGTAACTGCCTCTCCCACCCCGCAAAATTCACATGTCCACCAGGCTGGAAGCAGGAGTCCAGGGTGGGTGTGGTGGCAGGGAATGAACCTGGGGTCTGCCAGAAGCAGTGGGGCTGCCTTGCGAAGAGGGGAGGCTGAAGAAGAAAACTTCTAAAGTTTTCTTCTAAAGTTCTAAAGAAGTGAGACTTCTAAAGACACCCGCAGTGCACGGTCTGCAGTCCCTGCAGATGCCAGACCTACCTTTACTTTAGCAGCCTTCAGAGCAGACTGTGCAGGCACTGTCACCCCCTCGCCAGGCCAGCAGCTGAAACCAGTGCTTGTGCCTGCCTGACCCAACCGGGAGTTCATTTGGAGAGCACAGAACAGCAGGAAAAAGGAGGGGAAAAAAAACCCAAAAGCTTTTTTGGCAGTTGGGTGAATTTCCATCCTCCACCACTCACCGTGGTGGCAGGTGAGTTCCAGGGACAGCACTGCCAGGGACCAGCCGTAGGAAGAAGAAAGAGTAGACACAGAATTGTGTTTTAGCAACAACTAGTTGGTCAATCAGCTTCACTGCGACATCCGCACACCCCCAGCCTCACAGGAATGGGGTCTACTGTGTACGCACGGGGGCACACCATGGATAGGCCTGTTGCCTGACAGCATCCCAAAGCAGAACTGCTAGCCTGCCGAGAACAACCCGCCGTGACCACCAGCGGGAACACCGTGAGGCTGCAGGTTCTCTGCCTGGGGTCCGCCAGGAGCTGTTGTTTATGGTGATGGGAGGTCATGCTGGTTGCGACACACAGAATTATCAATGTGATGGAAACCAGAGTTCTTTTAAAGCAAGCAAACAAACAAACAATCAAACAAAAAACCTCAAAAACCCCACACAACAACAACAAAAAGAAGAAAAAAAGACTAAAAAAATCACTAGGGTGTGCCAAAGGGAACAAGGACTTCCAACCACCTCCCAGTGTGATCGAACATACTCAACTCTCATAGGTTTCTCTGAAAAGACTTTGACTCAGTCCTACATAAATACTTCTAAAACACTGCAGCTGAACAGTTCTGCAAAATATTGAGTAATAAGCAAATTGAACTGTGTATTTATAAATTAAAGTGCCACTAATTTGAGCCCTTAGGCAGAAGGGACCAGAAAAAGAGAATCAAAATCACATCCCTTTTCCTTTATATTTAAAAATGTCATCTTGGGCCTGCATATGTTTGTAGTTGGCTAATTTACCCATAAGAATTTCTCCTTAACCCCAGGGGGAAAAAAACAAAAAAAAAATTCTGCAATTACAGGGTCATCTACTACAAGAACGCACACAGCATTTTCTTTCTTTACCCTATATATGATGCAAGGAACAGCCTCAAAAAGAGGCACTATAAATTATCCATAAACCACATCAGGAATAACTGTAAAGATCTGCTGAAAGGTCTTAAACGTTCCTGAATCTGTCCCACATTCCTTTGCCCCATTTCCCCGTAGGACAGTGCAGTTCAGCGTACAAACTCAAACCGTTTCAGAGGAGCTGAGGGCAAATAAAGACTTTTTTTGGCACAGGTCCTCCCTCCCCCATGATTTCCCAGTGAATTCTTTTCACTGTTTGCTACTGAGAAGAGACTATTAAAGCTGAAAGACTGGACTTCAGAGCTTTCAAACCTTACTACTAGCTTCAGAGTCATCATTTCTTCTCTCACTTCCCCCCCCACTATCTTCTTCTCCAAATCATCTCTGCCCCTCCCTGTACCACAGTGAAACAAAGAAAACAATATGCAAGTAAAGCACTTAAAAAAAAAAAATATTTTTTTTTAACATTTTTCTTCCAGCTACTCAAGATTTCTGAGCTCTTGGGACTTGTTCTATTTGCTGAGGCTGTAATAAGCTTTTTACAAAAGCTTACAAGCTGATTACAAGTTTGACATGGGAACATTCAACCCCATCCTAGTAGCCTGGAGAGATCTGCCTGAATTTTTAGACATGCTATTTTGTTAAACAAAATTCTTTTTTTTGGAAGTTTTCAAGCAAACCAATTTAAACCTGGCATTTGGCAGAGAAGAGTCTTTTCAGGACAGGATGTACTCACGTTTCAGAATTCTTCCTGACTTCCCCTGCTTTTTCACCATTATTCATGGAGTCCAAACTAATTTCCCCCATTGCTGTTTGGGGTTATGCAGGAAGGCCACATGCCAGCCGCTTCTCACGCCAGGACCTCCTGCCCCACACAGTCCCATAGCTGGGGGACATCCTCAACACAAGCCAACACACGTGTCTCACACATCACATTTCTGATCATTTGGGAGGCCTGCCTTCAGCACGCAGCCCAAAAGGATTCGTCTGACTGGCCGGTCCCCACCAGCCAAGGCAGGCGCTTGGCCCTCTGCCTGCCACGGGACAAACCTGAACCTTGTTTAAAAATCCTTTACCAAAAGATTGAATTAAACACCTCCCACTGTCAATGTGAAACAGGCTCCAGGCTGCTGCCAAAGTTCACCCAGTTCTTCCAGGTCTAAAAATAAGCCTGATGTGGGAATCAAAAGGTGGCCAGAAAAGATGCTACCCACTTCATTCCTTATGCGCTATTTGTTACAGAAACCACAACCGCACTGCTCTGAAGCTCAGAAAGAGCCTTTGATCTTTATCTACACTGGGGAAAATTTCACTTTTAGAATTCGCCTTCAGATTGAGTCGGTAAAAATAGGCCACAGACCTTAAGGGCCTGCACTGCAACTTAATGATGGTTTTAATGAGGGTTTAAACTGGACCAGTACAGCACTGCATGGTTGTGATTTTTACTCATAACATGTGAATCTAACTTCACATTCCCTGGGTATTACTTTTTTTAATTTATTTTTGTTTTTAAATAAAGGTTCATCCTTTGGGACTTCGCTTATGTTACTGGATTGTATCTGATGAATGCACAAGACCTAAGAACGTTCCCCTTCATGCTGCATCTAACATGCAAAAAGAGCCGTGTGCCTTCGGAAGAGGCAGCAGAAGACATTGTCGTGGCTCCACATGACATCCAGGCTCAAACACGGGGCAGAAAGACTCCGTGGTCCTTGAGTGGAAAGGCTCTGCAGGAGGAATTGCAGGGAGTGTTTTAACTCCTTATTACACCCAGTGCTGAAGTACTTGCAATGATTATAGTTACACATCTCATGACTCTGGCAACGTGGAGTCTGTTGCAACACTTCTTTCCCCAAAAGCCTCTCCTGTCCCCGTGATTAAGTACACAAATAACATTCACAGCGTAAAGCCTGTTTTCAGTTGCTTGTAACTTTCAAAAAATTCCCCTTAGGGGCTGAAATGTTCTAAGTTTGATCTAAGCCCAGAGGCGACTTTTTTCCCCCCTCCAACCAACCAGCTTGGAAACATGCATTTGGTTACCCTTCAACAGTGGGAAAGTGAGAAAATAGATGATTCAGCGGTTTAAGACTCTTCCTTTCACGGGTGTTCAGAGACTGCCTTGGGGAATAGAAGGAGAGGGGAAGGATGGGGGTGGCAGGGTAGGAAAAACAAAACTCGAGATGCAAGCGCTACATGGAGGGACTGAGGGAATAGCAAGGTTGGTCCAGTTGTAATCAATTAAATAACTTCCCAGACAATGTAAAGCAACTCTACAAAATTAGTCCTTCCAGCTCCAGAGAAGAAAATAATTTTCTGGGCTCAGATGGACTCGGGCTACAAAGAGCTAGCTCTTTTAGATGATGCTTGATCAGGAAGCAGTCAAAGAGATCTTTGTGTATATATCCATATAAAATTTGGTATCTCTCATCTCTGTCATACTGTTACCAAAAAAGAAGTGTGACTAAGGAAGCTTGAATGCTACATCAGTATGGCTTTCCAGCCCTCTCAGCCTCAAGTCTCTTAGGGTTATTTTCTTTTCACAGGTCATCTTTTATTTCATGCCCATCATAGGTGGCTATTTTAAGGGGCTATAGAGAGGTGCTGAATGCTGATAAGGCAAATCCTGTATCCCTTAATCCACTGCTAAATCACTCTGCCAGGCTTCAAGGGTACCAGACAGATGGAGTGCACGAGGAAACTGCCCACAGGCTGGCTACTTCAACCCCAGCTCATCTTTAATCCAGAAAGGTTTTGTTCTGGTATTTTAATCATTGATTGACTGGGAACTTTCTTCCATGCTGGGTTAGGTAAAACATCCATATGTCAGAGGTACTGGGGAATTCGTGAGGCTGTAGATCATAGGAGTGGTGTGAGACAGGATGTGTCTCAAGGGAACCAAGGAAGCCATAAGGAATGTAAAAAGTCACAGGGTTAAAGCCACATTAAGACAGCTGTTATGCTAATGAGAGTTCTGCTTTTCTTCTAGCTGTGGGTCATTGATTTAGAAAAACACGAACAAGGTCTTTTTCATTTTATCGTATTTTTCCGCTGAAGCTCGCATAGCCCAAACCATCATATCCTAGATCCCATTCGCCTTGCTAACAGAACCTGTGTAGGAAGTTATCTTTTGTTATGTTTGTGCGTGGATGATTCCCAGGGCTTGATTTGGTCTTACCTGGCCCAAGTCTACATATGAAGCTGTTTTGCAAGCATTTCACTCAGTAAGCATGTTAAAAAGTGTCATGCACCACTGACTTTGCCTTCCACACAAATTCACCCATACATCTGATTTTCTCTCACGGTCATAACAAACACTTACAAGAAATGTGGTGCGAAGTTTTCTGCAAAAACATTTAGCAGGTAAAACTGAAAAAGACTGGACCTTTCAAGATAGATACTCAAAAATACAGCCATGCTGCCATAGGCATGCTTGTCTTAGAAAGTCAGAGGGATATTTTGTATTGCTTATTTCAGTTTGCAGAGTCTGAATGCCTCAGGCTAAGCTTCAAAGGTCAAAACATAAAAACAGTGTCTCACCAAAGCAACCAAATTCACCTGTATCCTTGGTTAGATCACAACTTACCACTCATTTCTCTTCCTTGGTTAGATCACAAGCTACAACATTTTGCCCGTCACCCAACCGCACATTTGCTTATGAACACTTGCAACTCGGACTGATTTAAACAGGGTGTGCTTTTCCAAATGACTCTTAGATGTCAAGCAGTGAAAGAGCAGCAGAGGATTCTGCCTGCGGTATTAACATTTCACAGGACATGCTTCTTTGCTGTGAAACCGAGTAAGTCCTAACCTGAACCTGAACTCCAGGGTGAATTTTATTCCAGAATTATTTGGCTGCTATTTGAACTTTTCTGGACATCTGAAAATCGAGGTGGTTTTTTTTTTTTTTTTTTTTAATTTAAAGCAACTCCATGGTTTATTCCTCCAGCACATTAGCTTCTTTTTGACAATCCAGATCTACAAGAAGTTGTGAAGACCTAGCAGTTATTCGAGGGTTTATTTTCTTTTGAGTTAAAGTGACAGTGGGGATAAAAGAGCTATTACAAGGTTTAAATCAAGTCAACTTCAAAAGCTAACCTAAAAGTAAACCGTAGATACTGCAACAGTAAGCTTGCTCGCTTGCATGGCTCTATAGACACGTTGTCCTTTTTAAATTGTTTCTCTCTCCTCTGTTAATGCTCAAAAGACCCAAATAACAACAGATTAAATCAGCTGAGTAACCATAAACTGGCACAACAGCTGACCTGATTACATGCAGGGTGCTGTCAAATGCATAAAACAAAATGGAATAAGAGCGCTGCTTCTCCAAAGGCTCAATATGGAACAATTACTGGGGAAAACACAAAATTTTTTTTCAAAGCAGCTGTCTTAAGCAGTTGGAAAATCGATGTCCACGTACAGATGCAAAAACCCCTAAGGCTGTAAAGAATGTAGCTTCACATTTTCCTTCTACTCCAAAGTAGGATCACCTAAAAATATAAAAGGACCAACATGCTAAGAGAAAAGGAAATTCCCTTTGTTAGACAGCTTTTAAATACATACCTGGACACGAGCCTCTGTGAGTTTGGCTCTTTGCGCAAGTTCTTCCCTAGTATAAATATCAGGGTAGTGTGTCCTCTCAAAAGCTCTTTCCAGCTCTTCCAGTTGCTCTGCCGTGAAGGTTGTCCTGCTGCGACGCTGCTTTCTTTTTAAAGGTAAATCTGGTTCAGAATCTATGTCAGAGCCTTCATCAGACTGGGGTGCTGATGCTCAAAAAAAAAAAAAGAAACAGAAATTAGCTTTAGTTGAGGGGAAAAAAATAGCAAAATATTGTATCAATTGATGATATCCTCTTATATGGAAAAGCTGCTTGTTCTCCATGACTCAGAACTGAGTTGGCAAACTTCAAAAAAGCAAAAAAATGAGAAACAAATCAGACAGAGTTAAATGTTACATTGTGCAAATATGCTCAAACAAATACAGAATTGTCAAAAGTTCAACTATGAGTTTAGCACCTTTTCCTGGCCTAAGAATATTTAAGGACCTCTACAAATCTTTTTGAGTTAAAACAAAGAAATTGAATAATTCATTAAGTCCTCCAGCAGTTTGCAAATGTTTTAAAAATCTGAGCAGTACAGCTTAGTTCCAAGCAATCAGACAAGCAATACGGCCTTGTTCCTTTCCCTGAACTAGTGAACAGATACAAGTGTCTGCCACACCGGTGTTGTAAACTAAAATGCTCCGACTCTACAGATACATGTCCATGAGACCTTCTCTAGAGTTCCATCACTAAAACCTTAGTGCTGAAATGGTTATGGAGGTGATTACAAAGGTATGGGGGGCGCTACTGGAGAAATTAATTCTCATACACACTCAAATATTTACTTCATGTCATGTATTATTTGTCCTATACTCTGAACAGTATTTCACATAAGTATCTCTCACATTTAAACACTCCCACCCATTTGCAACCTATTTTCCTGTCTTCGGACCACCTAACATAACCTCAGGACAGGCCAGACAAGTGTTAATATTAAAATACATTAAAAAAAAAAATTGAGATGCACGCTGCACAGAGCAGCCCTGCCAGAATAGCTTAGAGCAATAGTTTGACTTGACTCTTCCAGTGCCTAAAAGAAGGAGACTCCAGCGTATGTGATGACCAGAGCTGAAATACATGGACTGCATGCTTCCTTCCCCTAAGGTTTCATCATTATTCCTCCTAACCTTGGGAGGTTTTCCAGCACAGAGCACAGTTACACGCAGATGTGCTGATGCTCAGCCTCCAGGCAACAGTCCAGGACACGACTGCAAAACAGCCAAGTTGTGTTGGACCAAAGGCCCCTCATACCGCACCCCAAGTCAGTACTTAAGGAAAGCCGGCAAGAAACGGACCACGTACAGCGTGTCCGTGACGCAGGAAGGGCCTATCAACTCTTGCAATCAGCAGTTTAAAGAGAAATCTGAACCAAAACTCTTACTGGGTTTCAGGGATGTGGAGAGGGTGAGATCACACACACAGAAAGACAGCTCCTGGCATCACTGCTTGTTTCCCCCGAGCTCCCTGGCAATCAAGTGAACTCCGACTACAGCCCAGCCACGGCCAAACCCATAGCTACAGCTGTGAAGGCAGAAAAGCCTCTTCCAGTACCAGACCACATTCTCTTTCTCCAATAAACAGTAATGAACCAAAAGAGTAGACTTCCAAAGCCAGTCTTCACTTGTTTCAGCTGCTCTCCCAGGCAACAAGCATTCCTTCCTGCCCGAGTCTTCAAGGGAAACCACCTAAAGAGGGCAGACACTCCCCAGTGATGCTGAAACCGTTCATTCAGTTGAAATACAAACATTGCTTCTACTGCTTCAATAATTCCAAATGAATTATTGATATAGACACAGATTTAAAATAATCTTCTTAGCATGATTTATTTGGAAGTAACTGAGAACACAAAGCCAGAAAGAAATAACTGTTCCTCAAGCTCCAGCTAAAAGCCCACCACCACGTTCATTTCTAGCTATCTTACATTTCCAATTTCACTCAAGCTGTTTGAACTAATAAATACACCTTATCTGTTTACTTGGTCTTACAGCATGAGAAAGACAAAGTGCTTTTTTCTGACAACTCAGCTGAAGAGTTTATGAATTTCTGCATACAAAAAAAGAACAATTACTGCTAGACCAGGGGCTCTTATGCAAAAGCTATCTTCGTTGTCCAGACACCATCAATATTTTGTATCCAACATACACAGGACATCAGGAGAAATGCCCACAGAGCTCAGCATCGATGCACTGTGAAAACATCCAATTCCCAGAGTCTTAACTTACATGGAAATTTTGCCCCAGGTAAGACTGGGTTAAAATGGTTCTGGTTCTTGAGAATATTGTCCCCAAGATCAAAAGGGAATCATCACAAACAGCCTATCCTGAACAGTCCAAGTTCATTCCTTATTAAACAGGCAATCTAGGGTACCCCAAAATGAACATAACACGTTATCTGAACTAGTGACAAATCCCAAATCTTCTCAGTTGGGGTCCCAAGAGAATCAGTGACACCTGCCTTCCTCAACAACTGCCAAGTTACAACCCTCCAGGATGGCTTCATGTTGCTCAAGAACAAAAACAAACATAGGATATTTAAAATATAGTTAAAATATGCCTATAAGAATATCCCTATAAAAATATGCATAAAGTATGCCTTTAAAAAGCCAGCTTAAACTATGAAATTTGAAGTCAATATTTACACTAAATTTCTGAAGTGAATATCCTCACCAACTGGGTGGGAAGTATCAGGAGACCTATATTGATCTTTCTAAAAATGTCTTATAAAGACTTTGCAAAATCTTGTGATGTTTCCCTGCACCTTGCATTCATGCAGCAATGAGAATGCAGAACTGAAACGCTGACTTAATTTCATTTTCATTTTAGCTTCACATTTCATTAAGCAATGTATGAAAGGCACAAAGGTAAGCCTGTCGAGAAAAACTGAACAAAGTATCTAGGAGTCCAGGACAATATACCTAATCAAATGCAAACATTTACAGCAAAAGTAATAAAATTAAAGTAGGGCAAAAACGTGTATCAAATGAAATGGCTTTGCTATCTATCTGATTGCACTGATGTTACCCCTTTGCCAGGCCTGGCTGATATGTGCAGCTTTATTGAAGACTTTTGAGTTGCTTTGTCTTGTCTGATCTGCAATATTAAAATCAGACAAATGTAATCTCAAATTATAGCTACACATCTGTATTAAAAACTGCACTATTTTTATTTCGTACAAAGCCTTCTTAAATATTATTAGTTTAAAGGAAATTTTTATTCTTATTTTTCCTATTAAAATACCATTATTAGACTTTTATACAGGTGAGAAGCCAATTGGCTAAGCACATAAACTGGACACACCTCAGCCTTTAAAAAAGCAGTATTAATTTTACATATGCTCAATAGCCATAGCGTAGCCCTTTTGCTAAGCAGTATCTCGCTAACAGATCCACCGATTTCCATGATACAAAACGATAGTATTCAGCACAGGTAAAGGCAGTCAGATTTTAGCTGGGTTATTTCCATCTCCATCACCTCCAGAGTCACACAACACACATACCGTTAGCCTTTACGGTTGTCCCGATGATCTTAATACTCCAGCCCCTCGAGCTATAAATAGGAGCAAGAAGGAGACTCACCAGTGTCCTGGGAGATTCCCAGCCAGACTCCTCGGGGTTGCCGGTCCCCCCCTTACTGCACAGCTCAAAACAGGAGAGGCAGCCGAGAGTGCCACCAACAGCTGAGCCATTAAGTTAGATTAAAGAAGGAATTACAGAATTAAAGTGCAATTATTTGTCCCTTAACCCCTCACGACCTGTCTGGCGGCCTGAGGAAGTGCTGCGTGCACTTATCACCACGATATCAGAACTCCTCTGCCCGGCGTCGCAGGCATTCGGTCACCTGGAGCTCTGCAACCATCCCTTTGCCAAACACCACAGACAGACACGTCGGGGCAAAAACCGAACAACAAAATAACGCACGAGAGGTCATTCTGCGGGTTGTTCTTCCTCTCAGCAAGACATTTCATTTGAATAATTAAATAACAAAAACATGACAACCGTTTAAACCCCATACATTACGGCTGCAGCACAGCGCACCTGAAAAACACAGGCAGAGAGTTTCTCTTTCTGCGACCGGCGAAGGCGCAACTTCTCTGGCAGCCCTTCAGTCGCTGTGACTTTTTTTTAATGAGGTATTACACAGCCCTCTCCTCTAAGCGTACCAGCCTGGGGTCTGCCCCAGATAAATTCTGTCTAGCCACGGATCTCGCTAACCAGAAACACCCAATACACCAAAGGCCGGGGAGGGTTCTGGTGATGGTTTGTTTGCCAGCTACCCTCCTCGGACCTCCTCATTTCTTTCTTTATGCACGACGAGCTCCACAGGCTCTCCCCCTCGTGCCACACCTCTATGACTTAAGGCGGCGGCCGGGGCATCCCCAGCGCCGGGGCTAAGCGTGGCGTTCCGCAGCGGGA
>NW_010521243.1:0-29078 GCF_000687285.1 Phaethon lepturus | reverse complement strand
AGGCCCAGGGAGTGCCTGGACGGGATCCCTGTCGCCGGGCGCTGGTAGGCAGACCTGGCCTGGGGCAGCTCCCTCGTCGGGCAGGCCAAGCCGCCCCGTCCTGGGGCTGAGCCGCAGCAGAGCCCCGTTCTCCCTCAGAGCAGCGGGCTCTCCCCTCAGCTAGCTGGCTTGCGCCCTTCACACCACAGGTGTTGCTGTGTCCGTCGAAGGAGAAAACCCGGCCACGGGGGTGCCCTTGGTTATGTTTTTCGGGTGAGGTATGGTTATAAATGACATTCATGGTCCCCTAGGCTCGAAGGCCACGGCTTTGCAATCGATCTCTTTTATTAGAAACCAATGACTCGTTTTTGCTCCATCATTGTGCCAAGAAGAATGTTGTGCCTTTCCAAGGCCGTGTGGTCTTGTGTTTGCCCAAAGACAACATTTCTGAGATCTGGCTCTCGAAGTACCTTGGTTTTGCCCCATTTTTTGTGGCCGTAACTCCAGGCATGCAAATAACCTTGGCCTTGGCCCTGCTCCTGTGGCACTCCCTGGGAAGCTCCTCTCTGTGGCCAGGAGGGTTGACTGGCTTCTCCGCTCGCTCCGGCGTTTCGCCTATTTACCTGACCTCTATGTCTGATGGATAAAGTCAGGATCTAATTCTCTTTCAGGTAGAAAGCTTCCAGTGATGGAAGGGGGGGAAAAAAGAGACCCAAACCTTTGGTTTAACTTCTTGAAACCTTGCGGCTGGTGGCCAGGGCGGCTGTGCCTCGCCTGGGTTGGGCCCGGGCAGGGGCTGGTGGTTTCGGGCTGTGTCTGCGTGTAGTGATGGGGCAGCTCCGTGCGGCACTGCAGCCCCATCCTGCCTGTCTGCAATGAATGCCGTGTGGTGCCATGGCCTGTCGTGGGAGGGGTGTTTCCAGTCCTGGCAGAGTTTGCTTCCTCAATGAAAATAAAAATGAGAAGGCTAAGGTGAGATACATTCAGCCAGGAATATGTGTAAATCATAGGGGAATGTCTGTCTGGTACAGATAGTTTTAACTTTTTAGAAAGGGGTAAATTGATTGACACTGCTTGTTTTAGGGTTTGTAGAATGTATAGACTGTGGAGACTGCCAGCCTTTAAAATGTCCCACACTGCTCCATGCACCCAGGTATGGGACTTACTGATGTAAAAGCTTGTTCTCACCCCATTGCTGTAATGTGTAAAATCCTGACCCTGCCACGGCTGCATTCCTCCCCACTCAGCTGGAGTCTGTTATGGGACCATAGCCTACGTCAGCTGGACTGATCCAAGAAAATATTCCATGGGAATAATCCTGGGTATTAGATGCACAAGGGACTTCTAATTCCTTCCTCCTACTCTAGTGTTGCAGAGCGGAAGAACCTCTTTGGTGCTAACTCATGGATCTCACTTTAGAGCAAAACCTTAGGCCTGGCTGCAGGACATTGTCAATGTTGTGACATGATTGAGTTTTTACAGGTTTAAAAGCCAGATGACCACAGGGATTTTATGTTACCAACTTTCCCAGTATGATTGGTGAGGAAGTATTTTTACCTTCTCTGACATGTCTGTTGTCACAGCAGTCTGTTTTTACGTGTTCTTTTGCAGCCCAAAGGTACATATCATTGCTTCTTGTGGGGCTGGAGTAAGCTGGATACACACCTGGAGGAAGCAGCCTGAACTGGTGACAAGATTCTGAGCAATCTGCTTGGAATAAGTAAAGGAATGGCCCAGGCAGCTGAGACATCAAATGCAGGCATCAGGTTTTTTAGGTCAGTGCCTCAAAGACAGACCTGCCAAATACAAGATGAGCATGAAAGCTGCATTTCAGTTTCAAGTCCCTTTTTCAAGAGACCGGTTTCTGATTCCTTGGAAGGGAGGGTTAGCTGTGTGTGCGTTTTCTTCGTAGTGATGGGAGGGAGATCTCACACACAACACCTCCAGGAGACTGTTTTCTGTTCCCTTTCTTGCTGGCTTTCCCCCTGCCCAGCAGCCTTTTTGTTTGTCTCGGGTAACTCGGATGCAGTGGGCACAGTTATCTGCTGGATGTCATCCCTGTCACTGTGTTTAAAGCCCAGCAGCAGTGGAAAAAGAGAGACTTTGGCTGGAGGGAGCAATATTTGCTGATTTACTTCTCCCTAGCTGTTGCTCAGTCTTGTCCTCATCCATAAGCGCACCACTATACAGATCCAACAGATGTGGTCAAATTTCCTGAATTTCTTGGTGTGCTGAATGCCGGTCCCTTCAAAAATCTAGCTCCAATAACGGGTCCTGAATCCTTGGAGGTCTTGCCCTGAATTATGAGTAATCTGTGTTGATGTTAGCCACTGAAACTGGCCTGCAGAAAACTGAGACTTGCACAGTGGTCCGGCAGGAGACTTCATCATACTTTGGAGACCGCAGGATTAGCAATGACTCTCTGGGGCTGTTCATTCCCAATTTCTGCCTCTCACTTTGTTGGAAGCAGACAGGTAAGAGAGGTGCCTCAGAGGAGCTTTCCATAGGCAGTGCCCTGGGAATAGCAGCTAAACACCGTTCATCTGGCTTGGAGGGAGAGGGAATCGGAGATCAGCATAGGAAAAAAAGAAACACAAACATGTAAAAGAGGGGAAATGCATCAGCAGTGGCCTGTAATGCCCCGAACTCTCCCCTTGCTGATGTAATTAGTCCTTACTGGTATTAGTGGTGTCAGCTTTTGAAGGACAGGTGGCATTTTTGTTAACATAACCAGCAGCTAAGGACACGCAAGAATAGCTTGTCCTTGTTCTGGAAACGGGTGTTAGCAACTACACTGTAAACCTTCTTCTGGGACAACGATGGAGTCACATCAGCTGCCAGATACTTAAAGGGCAATTTATTTTAAATTGTAAACAAACAGATTAACTTGTAAATATCCTGGAGATACATCCTACTGTCGTGGTTTAGCCCCAGCTGGCAACTAAGCACCACGCAGCCGCTCACTCACGCACCCTCCCCCAGTGGGACGGGGGAGAGAATTAGAAAAAAAACTCGTGGGTTGAGATAAAAACAGTTTAATGGGACAGAAAGAGAGAAAGAAACAACAATGATAACAACAATAATAATATCGACAAAGGAATGTACAGGAACAAGTGATGCCCAATACAGCAATTGCTCACCACCCGGCGATGGATAGCCCATCCCCGAGCAGTGATTTTCACCCCCCGGCCAACTCCAGTTTATGTACTGGGCATGATGTCGTATGGTGGGGAATATCTCTTTGGCCAGCCTGGGTCAGCTGTCCCCGCTGTGTCCCCTCCCAGCTTCCTGTGCACCCCCAGCCTTCTTGCTAGCAGGCCAGCACGAGAAGCTGAACTGTCCTTGATTACTTAGCAACAACCCAAAACATCAGCACGTTATCAACAGTTTCTCATCCCAAATCCAAGACATAGTCTCACACTAGCTTCTGTGAAGAAAACCAGCTCTATCCTGGCTGAAACCAGGACACCTACCATTACAAAAGGCATCCTATAATTCAGGGAAAAGACACTTCATTCTTCACTTGCAACAAAATGAACTGGTCTTTGTATTAAGCATGAAATGAAATTTGCTCGCAAAATGCTTTCAGAATTGTAAACTGCCTAGAGAGGATACAAGGGTGCATGGCATTGGGCCAGCCTCCTTAAGCTCTCTTCCTTGTGATGGTTGGTTAGACCAAGGAACAGCAATTCTTCTTCTCTTTTTGCTGTCAGCTCCCTTACAACTCCAAGGAAGCAGCTTCTGGTGACATGCCTCAGCTTCCTCCATCAAAACGCAGAGTGCTATAGGGTTTCTGTGAGGATGACTGAAGAACTTGTGAGAATCACAAGAGCTGCTTGTGAGGGTGTGTTAAGATCTCAACATGAAAGACCTGACAATCTTAAAAAGATGTGTAGAAGCCTCATAGAGATTTCTGAGCATATGTTAATGAACAAATATTGTCAGACACAGGCAGGAGCAGCTGGCATGTGCGTGGGGGTTGACAGAAGATGTGGCTTTCCCAGCTTGCTGGGCTCTCATAACCTGGGAGATATAGTGTCAGTACGTGTCCTTTGGACATGCACAGACAGGCTGGCGTTGTGAAGGACCCTCTGTCAAGCATGACCTCCCATGGGATGAACGGGGTAAGGAACAACCATTAATGTAATAGCCATGAAAGGATAAATCTGGACTGTGGAATTTGGTGTTGGGTCTCATGGCTCACAGCTGTGCAGCAATTGCTCACTTGCACCTTGAAGTGTGATGGTGAAGTGACTTGTAGCCTTGGCAGCGGGGTGTCTCGGGGGCAGCGAGGGGGAAACAACCCAGACATGGCTTACGTCCCAAAGGGCTTGACTCATGCTTCTCCACCTTAATTGTGTTTAACCGCTTCACAGGCTGCTTCTGCCGCTGGATTGGAAACCATTTCCGGTCTAAATATCCACAGTTTACAAACAGGACAGCTGAGGAGAGAGGCCTTGTCCAAGCTTACCCAAGCCTTTTGCAGTGCTACGAGAGAGCTGCTACGCACCCGGGCAGTGCTCTAGCCACTGGTCCACACTGCTTCCCTCTGCTTGAGCTCAGTGTGCTTTCCCAAGTAAAGAACAGAGGCCTTGTTAGAGGGAAAAGGGAGTTCTCTGTGGCCAGAAGTATTTTTCAAGAGCCAGTGCTCTGTCCTGGAGCCTGGGAGCCTGTGTGGTGATGCAGCCCTACTGTGAACCACACAGGAGCTTGAGCAGTAGCCTCATCTTCTGAAGCTGCCATCTGAAGGGGTGGGGGAATGTGCTGTTATGGAGTTGAGGCTTTGCAGAGGCAGACACATAACTTTTTCATCTTCTAAGACACCAGTGTAGAGCACTGCCTACAGAGGTGGCACTTACAGCACCCTTGGGTGTATAGATGTCTGTGAAGCATCAGTGACACCCCTCCTTCTGTCCTCCCGCTAATGTGCCTGTGACCTGGGGGAAGATGGGAAGGAATAAAATCAGGCTGGGTGTGATAGGTCATGTTTGTGAGACTGAGCGGCTACAGCCTCTGGTGACAGTCCTCTGCTGTTTGGTTGCTTTGCACCCATCTCTGCACTGCGTGGGCTTCCCTGCAAGTCTCCTCCTGACTCGGCAGAGAAACACTGCAGTTGGCATTCTTTCCTGTGACACTTGGTTCAGCCAAAAATAAGTTTGTCCAAGATTTTTGATGAAATGGCATGAAACACTGGAACATTTAGGCCTAAGTGTATTATTGGCATCAGGCCTGCTGTGGCTCAGTTTTACCTTCTAAGGTCATGCTCCTGCTGGACTGCAGCCATCCCAGCCCACCTCATGCTGTGATCTACTCCTGTAAACTTCATCAGCTAAGAGCTGTTGAGCTGGACTGATAGTCAGGGATCTCTCCTTCTGGTTCAGAGTGCAGGAAAATACTTCATGTGAGACCAAGGAAATCTTTCCTGCCACAGGCCACTGCTTCGGGGGCAGTTTAAAGCCAAGTCTCCATGGTATGGAAGGGTTGCTTGGAGCTGTTTTGAGAGCAGCAGTGTTGGACCAGGTATCTCAGCTCTCTTCCAACTTACACAGCTGTGGTTTTGTTTCCCTAAAAATTCCCAAGTCTCAACTGGTTATGGAATTCGTCGTCCTCTGACCTGCCATGCTGAGCTGCTGCTAAACAGCTGCCTTGTTTTGGAAAGGAAGTGATTTCTGTGGAGGTCCCTGGGCAGGATGAATTTCCAGTGTGTGAAAGGGCTGGTGAGACTGGGAGGGGGCTGTGGTTATAGGATCACATCTGTATTTGGCTCCCTTGGAGCTGAGTGCTCTCCAGAAATGTTAGTAGCAACTTGGAGAAATGAGTCAGTTGTATTTGGAGGAGGTAATTTTCAGTGTAAGTAAAGTGTATGCTCAGTTTCTCTGGCAAAGAGGAGAATGCAAAAATGTTAATAAGTGGGCAAGTTCCCTCAGTACAACCCAAACACTGTGCCGAGTCAGCTGTGCCATCAGCTTTTGATTTGGGAGTCCCCAGATGGGCCACCCCTGTGAATCCATCAATGCAGGTGGGAGTTTTGCCTCTCACTTCAAGGCTGAGCCTCAAGGAGGAGAACAATAGAGGCTCCAGCTACAGTAGCTTGTCATCTTCTACGTGGACCAGCACCAGAGAGAGCTGAGAGGGTTTGTCAGTGGGTTTTGCAGCTCTTGGAAGAGGGACAGGGAGTGATCATAAGCCTTTTATTTCTATATTATTTGGAGGAATTAAAATGTAAGCCAGAAAAGCAAGCACTGACCTGCAGGTGAGAAGCTCCTGAAGGCTCCCCATATTATACCGGTCACTTTAATACAAGTAGGTAAGTACACCTGTATGGCAACTAGCCAAATAGCCTGCTTCTGTCCTTGTGGGATAGTGATGCGTAGGGCAGGGCACAAGAGCCGTGCTAGCGTACAAGGATTCACTCCCCGGTTTGCCTCACAGGTCCATCTGTCTGTGTCTTAGGAGCTTCCTGGACCTAAACTAGGCTCATTTTAGTGTTTAATAGCTGCTTGATGAACTTCCCTCAGAAAACAGGAGTGTAGGCCTAATCCACTGTTGTCTCCACAGCTTTT
Source organism: Phaethon lepturus (assembly GCF_000687285.1). Classification (NCBI taxonomy): domain Eukaryota; kingdom Metazoa; phylum Chordata; class Aves; order Phaethontiformes; family Phaethontidae; genus Phaethon; species Phaethon lepturus. The sequence goes on along the minus strand of NW_010521243.1, from coordinate 22,536 downwards.
GTTGTCAGCAGTAGTGGAGTACATATATTTACGATCAATTACAGTGACATATTACAGTCACATGACGTCATCAGCAGTCACCCCAGCTGTGCCGAAATTAACCCAAACTGTTGTATTTCCAACTGGGGGACTCCTATCCTTGAGGGATTACCTGTGGTGTGGGATTTCCATGTACGTGATCTTTTCAGGTCAGACTTGCTCCCCAGAAGGCAGTGACACTTTTGCTAGAAAATATTCCATCCTGTCTAAATTAATCTTTTTGTTGCTAATCTTGGAAGTAATAAGATAGCGGTGTGTCAGGCAGTGCTCTCATCACACATGTAGGTTGTATTAAAAATAGACTTTAAAAAATAATTTCTTAGGCCCTTTTAAAATGATCCTGGACCTTTGTCAAGAGAACTCCATGCTTTTCCTCCCCCAGCATTCCTCTCTCCTTGGAATCCTGCTTCCCTTACATCTTTTCGGTTAGCCTTGCTTGCTGCCGTAGATACTATCTCATATTATATTTCACCTTCCTCCTCTCCATGTCCCACTGCAGCCACTGAACAGGACAATCTCTTGCCCCAGTCTCAGCAGGATGGGAGGGGATAATGTTGCTGACAGAAGACTATACGAGGCAATTAACAGCTTTTACCAGCAAGTAGACACTGACTGGAAAGCTCCTTATTCTGTACTTGTCAAAGAGCCTTCTGCTTGGAAGGGAAGACAAAAGAGGGCCTGGACACAGAAGCTGCTCTGCACTATCACTGCGGTGGCTTTCTGCTTGGACAGGATTTTTTCAAGAGTAGGTTCCAAGTGGTATTTTTTGGTAGCAGTGACCTGTGCAAATGTGACACACCACCACTGAGTGCCTCCACATCACTGAGACCTACGCTGGATTGTTCTGGGCTTCTGACTCTGTGTAACAAATGGTCCCGTGAGCAGTAGGAGTGAGATAAAAATTGGGTTTCCCTCCATTGCTCTTTTGGGCTCAGTGAAAAAGGGGTGTGTAATGCAGAGCAAGATTCAGGCTCTGGCTGTACAAGTGAAGAAGGTCTGTAGAGGGAGGTATTTGCCCTTGCTATGGAAACATGAGTGATCAGCACTGCTGGGACTTGCAAAACCACTGAGAGCAGCCTTTGTGCAGAGAGACAGGGACAGGGGCTGCTGCGCCAGAGGTGTTTGGAAGATACTGGTAGGTTACTGGAAGGTGTTGGTAGGTAGGTAGTGATATCCTGCTTCAGAACTGGCAGTGATGGAAAGGCTGACACCAACGTCAGTGGGCACTGCACCGAGCAGCATCTCCTGAACCTTGGCATCAGCTCAGCATAGTCTGCTGCAGGGATGTGGGGTCTTCGTGGAGCATCGGGGCAGTGCAGGGCTGCGCTCCTGAGGTGGCAGGAGAGCTGGAGAAACGCCCAGAGCCAGTCTGCTCTGGAGGGAGCTCTGGATTGATTACTGATCTGCCAGGCTGCCCCAGCCTTGCAGGGTCAGGCCTCTACTGCCTAGTGCTGTGTTGTTTACTTATCATTAGCTCCCTCCAAACATATGCCCTAGCCTAACAGATATCTAGTGGGTGGCTGTGTCCATCCCCTGTTCCTCTCCCAGTTGGCCCTATTTATAGATTCAAATGTTGGCAGGTAGGGGAAGTGAGACATCTGAAGCATGAGGGACTGTCACCGAGAAGGCAGGGATATTTATCTGAGTTGATGAAACTTCTTGTCATTGCACAGTACTAGGAACTCTGCACATATGTTCCGAATCATCATTTCCAGGGCATTGGTGGGCTTGTTATTCAGGACAGAGCAAACAAACCGTTGTTAGAGTGGGAAGAGGGATTTCTACCTGAATAAATTAATACCCAGTTATCACCACCTGGATGGCGGTCACATGCCAGGAAATTTCTCCTGAGGGCTAAGATAACATCTCTCCCTTTATATTTCATCAGTCTAATCTCCCAGAGCAGTATCGTTTGTCTTTTCTATGTACACAGTGCAAGCTGAGGGAAAGCCCACTCAGCTGCATGTCAGATGGGCAGAAATTTCTCCCAAGGCAGCTAAGGGCCCCTGCAGACTCATCTCCTGTTTGCCCAAAAGCAATCTCATGCCAGACAGATGGTGGTAAGACAGATGTGCCCACCTTGAACACTCACAACCCAGGCAACCCACAGTCCAAGTGGCCCCAAAGAGTGCTACCACCGTCACCATCCATCGCGGCTGCCAACAACAGCCCTGCTACTTCTGCTGGCTGAAGGTGTTCTCTTGCTCCCTGAGACCCAGGGCCTCTACCACAATTTAGAGAGCCAGGGCTGGAGCAACAAAGCAGCTGGAAAAGAAAGGGACTTAATTTCATGCTTTTTCTTCTCCTTTGACAAATATTTCAGTGCAGATGTTGAGTACCTTTTAATTCACATTAATTTGCCTGTGTGTGCCATTTCTTCCAAAGTCAGTCCCTTTTTGGGGGTCCTTATGTCTCTACACAGGGCTGAAGAGGGAGATTCTGTGTGTGTACAGTCCTGTTCTGGAGCAGAGAAATGAATTTATTCACCCTCCTCAAAGGGCTGGTGACACACCTGGATGCTGGTCACTCATCTGAGTGTGACCAGGAGCTGGAAGGAGCCAGCTGGCAGGACGTTAATGGCAGCACTAGGTTGTACTCTGAAGAGGTCAGAGAAACATGGCACTAGGTCAAACCAGGGGTCCATGTCCTTCAGGATCTCACTTCTCCCAGTACCCAGAGTGGTGGCCATCATTCTGCATGCTCCTGGAGGAGAGGCTGCCCTGACCTCCAAGCTCATCTTTTCTTTTGGGCAAGTCTGGCAGGGCAGTAGTCCCCATCCACCCGTTAGTCCCAGCCCCTTGGAGATCCTGTTCAAGTCACCATCTGTGTGCCACCCAAACAGGCTGCCAAAAGCTGCAGTCACATCTATGAAGATTGAGCACAGTGCCAAGGAGCACTACAGCAGGACGGTGGGTTCATGCTTCCCCTGAGACTTTTTTTTCTGAGCATAATAAAGCTCAAGTATCAGCTCCAGACCTGACTGGACAGAGGATGGCTGCAGTAGGAGCCATCTTCATAGAAGTTAATTGAGCGTATGTGATCCAGAACGCAGAAGGGACAGTGTACACCTAGCGTTTCATCCTGAATCACTCTCTTGCAGTGGAACATCTCACTGATCAGAAAATCAGACCCTCTTCTTTGCGTGCTAGTTTAGGCGCTGGCAGCTAAGCCTGCCAGGTAGCAGATGCAGAGACAGTGATTAGTGCTTCAGGCAGGCTCAGCTTCCCCTGTCCAAACGTGAGGCTGTACGGGGATGAGCAGACAGAGGGGAAGGGACCTGAGGAAGCAGAGGGGAGAGTGGGTGTGTGCCCCTTCTCCGCAGCCTTCTCCCGTTGCAAAGGTGTTTATCCTATTGACAAGTGCTGTGGTCCTTTCATAACTGCTGCATTAGCAGAGGATCAAGTGGCACTTAATGGGAGCAGTCTCCCTCATGAAGTATGATTGAAAAGGTCACCGAGGTGGAAGGGAAAATATTTGCAGCAGGCTGACATAAGCCTTGGCTGCTGATTGACAACAGGTGTATGTTTTATGGGCTGCCCTCCCCATCCAGCGTTTTTGCTGCCCTCCATTCGCTGCCCAGCTTTTGCGGCTCCGTGTTTTGCAGCGGCGCCACGGAGCATCTGCTGAGCTCAGTGGGTGGCAGACAGGGGGAATACAGCCCGGCTGCAGAATTCAGGGAAAAGGTGGTTTGAGGCCAAGTGTTGGCTTCTGGATTAGCGAAAGCAGGAGAGTCAGATGAGGTGTAAACAAAGCTTTCTTGTGAAACTGCTCCAAGCTGAACTGGTAGGTTGGCCATGGCTGGGCTCTTCACTTTAATGGCAAAATAAATAGCTTTATTCCTCAAGGCTACTGGTTTTGCTGGGTTTTGTCTCTCCCTTCTGCTGGCCGTATGGTAGGTTTGCTGAAATGAGGTTGCTGGGACTCAGCCAACCTACATTTTGAACACCCCCAGTTTGTCTAAGCCAACTGAAATCTTACTACTGCCCTTGGCAAGCCTGTCCCTGAAGTCACAGGCACGTATTGATTGCTTTGCATGTCTTCTCACCCTACTCTCTTGCTGCTTTTGGTGTCCCATCTGTCTTATATGGTTTCATTTGGGAGAATGCAGGGTATTCAGTCCAGGCCAAGTTGCTGATGACAAGCTAATTAAAGATCTAGCAAGAAAGGAGTAGCATAATGAGGGAGAAGTGGGAGGAAGGGCAGTTTGCCAGGGCTGTGCTGTGACACTCTCGCTTAGTGGAGCTAATTGTGTGTGTGATGGTTCAAGGGAGCTATTCACCACACAGACTGTAAGGCAGAGTAACAGAGACCTCTTTTATGGTGTGTTCTGAAAGGCTGTGATGGGATCACAACTTCCCAGGTCCAGTTCTTTCTCTGTGGTGCCAAGTAAATAGCTTTAACATGGAGTTGTGCTGTCTTACACTGTTGTAATAGGTGATCTGGAAAGTATGCTATGGCCGTGTCAGCGGGGACAAAAAGCCTAGAGCAGAAACAACATCTTCTCGGGACTAGTAGTGGTCATGCTGAAGGTCATGCGCTACCCAGCAGCCCTGATCACAAGCCAGTCCACCTTCCTGCAGTATACGGTGCACAGAGGGCAATGGTCAGCATGGAAAGGAGGTGGATTCTGGCACTGGCTGGAGTAGATGGTAGGCTGGATCGTTTCGTTAGGAGCGTGTGTGCTGGGAACTCGCCGGGTAACGTGGGGTTGGCCCAGACCATACTCGCAGGGAGTCGGCAGCAAAGGCCAAGTTACAAGTCGCAGCAGCGTGCTGGCGATGAGGTTGCTGACAGAGCTGCATAGCAGGACACTGGTCTCAGTGCCCCACCCTGTGTCTGCTTCTCCCACTTCATCCAAATTAGTCGAAGCAAGGCACTCCTTCACCTCTGGGGGATGCTGTAGTGTGAGGAAAAGCTGATTTATGAGGATGAAGAGACTTTTATTTGGTTTTGCTTCCTGGCTACTGTTTCCATGATGAATCTCCTTTCTGAATGGTGGCACTGAGATTCCTTTGATTCACAATCAAATTAGTCAATGCATCTCACCAAACGTGGAGAAATGAATCAGAGAGCCCTTGGATGCTCTCTGTAGTAGCCCTGAAAGGGACTGTGGACTGGAGAATGGTCGTGTCGGGTCTTGTGTGTTTTGTCCTAAAGTCTGGAGAAAGATTTTTACAGTAGTTGCTTCAGAAATACTGATTTCTTATGTTAAACAAAGCATGCAATAGCTCTGTGTTTCCCACCTCCTCAGGAAACAGTCTGGGGACTCATGGTCCAGCAAAATGGTCTTAACCAAAAGGCATGGTACAAGTACTGTCGTTATTGTAGCAGTTGTGTTTGGCACAGCCTCTGCCAGGGAGATCTATTTCTGAGAGCGCTCCTGCCCTTGAAGCCAAGTGCCCAGGGGTGTCAGTAGGTGCATACAGCCACATTCACACTGTCCTCCCTGCAACTGCGACCTCTCCTCACAGCTTCTAAAATTCCTCTCACCAGGGGGGTTATTTCCTTATTATTGACACCTGTTTGGACAGGCAGATGTGCTGACCACTTAGAGCCACTAGGACTAAAAGCTTTTATGCATAACTATATCAAGAGGTGTTAAAACTGGCTGTGTGTAATTTATAGTCTGCAGCAGAGGACTCAGCCCACTAGACACAGCATGCTGGAGCATTAGCTCTGCTGTCATCTCAATTGTCAGCCGGATGCCGAAGGAGGTGGAGTAGATACTCTTTGGGTCACAGCTTTCCGCATTCTTCCTCGCAAGTCAGCAGAGTCATGAACCCAAAGACAACTGCTGTGATTCTTAGGCCCTGAAGCGCTCAGCTGGTCCCAATAAAATGCTCTCATGCAGACATATACACAAATACACATACACACATGTACACACCAAATGATGGAACAATCATCGCTGTGACTGGCAGAGGAGAAGACAAATAGACAAAAGTGGTATTTCTGTGTGGATGAAATACCAATCTGTGATTTCTACCTAAAGGATCTGGAGGTAAGAATTGGGACCTCCCATTCTAAGGGGTTCTCTGGCAGGGATGTTGGTAGCGCTCAAAGCTTGCATAATGTTGCCTTGTTAGTTCAAATGAGTGCACTGTCTTAAAGCTTTCTTCATCGCCCTGTTGCTGGCCCGATATATGGGTGCCCTGTCATGCAGTGCACAAAGTTCACTATAGTTTGTATATTGAAAGAGAATGCCCAAGGGTAGGGACAACAAATTGCCAAAATAACTATATAACAAGTCACTCCCAACTGGCATTTACTGCAGCCAAGAGTTTCTGAGATCGGTATCTCCTGGCCATTTGTCCTCCTAGACTTCATTCCTGACCTTAGAAAAGACCTCTGAATTTGAGTGGCAGAAAGCTGTGTCACAGAGTTCTCATTATAAAATGAATAAATCTATGTTAACTCTGTCAGACACTCCACCAACTAGGAGGCTGTGTTAGCCAGATCTGATCATTTAAAATCTCCTGATATTTGTCTTTATGGTCAGTCCATTTGTCCTTCTCTCACCTTGCCCCCCTTTTGGTATTTACCTTTGTGATGTATTTAATAGTTTCCCCCCCCCATCTCTCTTTTATTGGGCTGACCAAGCTAACTTTATTCACTCTTTTTTTAATACAGCTTGCACTCCGCTACCTTGAGCAGCCCATGATGCCATCTCCGTACATCTTCCTACTTGAGCAAATCATTCTCGAATACAGACAAACAGCAGTGTTCCCCATATTCTGGTGGAGGCCTCAAAAGTTGAGATCAAAAGCTGGCGCTGATATTTGGAGTTTTCCATCCACTGCTCTCATGGTAGTTTCCATTTCTGTATATACTCTGTTTTCAAGTCAGGTTTGTCCTAAAGTCTGGAGAAAGATTTTTACAGTAGTTGCTTCAGAAATACTAATTTCTTATGTTAAACAAATCATGCAATAGCTCTGTGTTTCCCACCTCCTCAGGAAACACTATCGCCATCATTATTATTTAAAACTGAGGCTTCATACATTCTCACCCTCTCAACACTGATGAATGAACCCATTTCATCTTTTTTTTGTCTAGATTTTTTCACTGTCTGTTTGAAAGAATTTGTATGATCCTAATTAGGTTGATATTTGTCAATTCTTACTTGATCAAACACATCTTGATTTTGAAAACACACTAGGTTGGAAAAGGCATAAAACCTAATAAAATATCCTTTCTCAAACTCATCAGGACAAAATACCTGACAGAACCTGTAGGTGTGAAAAAGGTGTGGAAGGAGTACACTGGGAAATTAAGGTCATATCAGAAAAAAAACCAATATTTGTTTACATCTGTGTTCAGTGTGGAGGTCCCTACATGTGGGACTCTCACTTTTGAGTGTCTCCACTGGAATCTGTCTCAGATTAAAGTCTCAGAAAGTTATGGAACACATAGATCAAATGAAACCAATAGATTTCAATGACCAAAGAGATGAAAATCTGCCTCAATGTGGGGATGAAATAGCTGACCTACTATATTACGCTTCAAATTGACTTTGTACCATGGCAAAGACTTGAGGATTAAAGTCAGGGTCTTGAGTGTAGTAATAGGCCATAATGGCCCTGGCAGGAGTGACATTTTCATACCACCTATGCAAGGTGTGCTGGTTTTGGCTGAGATAGAGTTAATTTTTGTCATAGTAGCTAGTATGGAGCTAAGTTTTGGATTTGTGCTGGAAACAGTGTTGATAATACAAAGATGTTTCTCTCATTGCTGAGCAGAGCTTACACAGAGTCAAGGCTTTTTCTACTTCTCACCCCGCCCCACCAATGAGTAGGCTGTGGAGACACAAGAAGTTGGGAGGGGATGTAGCTGGGACAGCTGACCCCAGCTGCTCAGAGGGATATTCTGTACCGTGTGATGTCATGCTCAGTATATAAAGCTGGGGGAAGAAGAAGGAAGGAGGAACATTCAGACTTATGGCATTTGTCTTTGCAAGTAACCATTATGCGTGATGGAACCCTGCTTTCCTGGGGATGGCTGAACATCTCCCTGCCCATGGGAAGTGATGAATGAATTCCTAGTTTTGCTTTGCGTGCGTGCACGGCTTTTGCTTTACCTATTATACTGTCTTTATCTCAACCCACGAGTTTTCTCACTTTTGCTCTTCTGATTCGCTCCTGCATCCCACCTGAAGGGAGTGAACGAGCAGCTGTGTGGGGCTTAGTTGCCAGCTGGGGTTAAACCACGACGCAAGGTCAAAGGAACCTGATCACTCAAGGTCTCTTCCTCACTGAAGGCAGATGAAAGCAACTTGTATCCTCTCTGAGCATGCACAAATTAACTCCTTTAATAAGCTAGGTCTTCCCACTTATTAATAATAACTGATATCAGACTGCAGTATGTCAGCAATTATTCACAGAGCCTTAATGACAGACTTCATGGTAAGCAAAACCATTAGAAGGCAAATGTTGCCAGGAATCCTAAATTCCTGGCTCTGGCATGCTGAGGTTTAGAAGCTTCCACCCCAACCTGCCTTATTGGGGATGGTTTGTCAAGATGGTTTTTGACTCTCAGAAGTTCTCTTTTCTGCAGTGCTTGTCCTTCTTTCTTCATGGTCATGACTGTTGATATGCACTGTCACTCCACCTTCATCTTGATCTCTATTGTATTTGTGATTGCTACTCCTTTTAGCCCTTTATCCATTTCCACATTTTTTAATAAAGCAAGTTCTTTCAATTTTGTCCTGGTACTTGTATACAGAAACTTCATTTAACCATCTCATGTTTACTGATTAAAATTAGCACAATCATTCTACTTGCTTTAGTTAATCTTTTGACAGATTTCATTAACTTCAGTTTTATTTTTCTTTCTTTTCCATCCTTTTGCCCACTGATGCCTTTATCCTTCACTTTGTCCTTTTTTTTCCTAGACTTTCCATATTCTGAATCAAACCTCATGCTCAAAGAATGTCCAGTTTTGAAAGTAGATTCCTCTTCAAAACTAGATCAGGTTGATTAGGGCCTTATCCAGTAAATTTTTTCATATCTCCAAGGATGGAGGTATGATCTCTCTGGGCTGTTGTTCCAGTGTTTCACCACTCTCACAGGACTTTTTTTTTCCTAACATCTAATTGGAACTGTTCTTGTTGCACCTTATGTCCATTGTTTCTTGTCTTATTACTGTGCAATGCTGATAGGAGTTTGGCTCTGCCTTCTCTATAAGCTACCCTAGGCAGCAGGAGATGGAAATTCAGTCCCTCTGCATTCTTTCTTCTCCAGGATGAACAAATCCAGCTCCTTCAGCCTCTCCTCTACCTCATGGGCTTTAACCCCCTACTGAACCACCTATTTGTTGGCTCACCACTGGACTCGCTCCAGTATGTCCAGGCCTTTTTTTTGTATCCGGGGAGCCTAAAACTGAATGTAGTACTTCAGATGTGGCCTCATAAAAGGAGAATAAGAATCGCCTCCCTCGACCTGCTGGCTGTGCTCTTGCTGATGCAGCCCAGGATGCTGTTGGCCACCTTTGCTGCAAGGGCTCGCTGCTGACTCCTGTTCAATCTCTTGTCCATCAGGTCCTTCTCTTCAAAGATAACTCCTAGCCAGTTGGCCCTCAGCCTGCCCTGCTCCATGGGCTTATTCTGGCCCAGGTTTAGGACTTCAGTATTTGCTTTCAGTGAACTTCAGAAGTTTTCTTTCAGCCCATTTCTTCAGCCTGTCCAGGTACCTCTGAATAGGATACCTTGCTCTTCAGCATATGGACTGTACCCTGCCTGGATTTTGAGGATATGAGAAGGGAGGATAGAAGAATGTCCCTACATAGATTTGTGTCAGCGCTCAACTTGCATTTGCCACAACTGCTGTCAAGATCTGTGTTCAGGGTCCCAAGTTGCAATCTGGATTTGGCTAGCAAGCCTGATCCTTTACTTGTCCCTTTCTTTTCATGGCTTTTGGATCCCGAAGACTCTGTACCAAGGAGAACTATGAGACTTCCTCTGTGAGGCCTTTTCTGAGACCTCTTACAGTTTTCACAACCTCTGCAATGTTGTGTTGCTCCTTCATGTCTTAGCTGCCATTTGGTAGCACCATCACAACTCACTTCCAATGGGGGTTCATGATTGCAGCCTCCAACTGCTGCTTCCATCCCAAACAGAGTGGATCCTGAGTCTTGTGGGGCTGTTCTGCAAAGCAAAAGCAGCTACATGTGCTCGTCATAAAGCTAACTGCATCCTGGGCTAAATTGGAAGGCACATGGCCAGCAGAGCAAGGGGTGGTCACAAAGATGACAGACCCAAACACTTCTTGGTGGTGCCAAATTATAACAGGCAATAGCCACAAGCTGCTGCTCAGGAGGTTCAGGCTGGGCACTAGGAAAAGACTTCCCCAGGAAGCTGGTGCAGGCCTGGGACAGGTCATCAAAGAGGGATGTTTGTGGGGGGAGTACAGGGTGGTTGTTAAGACGCAGTAGAAAAGCCATGGCTGCGCTGATCTGGTATTCAAGGTAGTCCTGCCCTGTGTGGGAGGTTGGGCTGGGGACCTCCAGAGCCCCCTTCCACTGACACCTCTGTGATTCAGTGAGCATCAGTGACCCACCTGCAGCTCTCTTTCAATTGCCAAGTTAGATGGCTTTCGGGTTCACCAGGACTTTGCTTGTGCCTGACCCTTGTATGAGTGCTGTGACCTTGCATCTCTGGAAACAATACTTAGGACAATGTGATGTGGCAAATAATAATATGCTGCATTTTTAATAAATACAGCAGAGAGCACTACATGTCTCAGCTGCTCTATAGACTCTCACAGTTTTCCTGCCACCTTCTGACCAGGTCAGTGTGACTGGCTGCCTGGGACCTGTATGGCTTGGCCTGATATGCCATGCAGCTGAGTGTTAAAGAACATTTTCTGGGTGAAACATTTAAGGAACTGCTATATCTACTTGTGTTTGAACGAGACCTCAATTCATTGAGACTTGCAAAGGTAAACTGGGACCATCCTTCTTTCACCCTCTGGTTGAGCTCAGAAATCAGCTGACATAGTTAAGCTGACAGTCATTAGATTTATATGTCCTTTGCTTCTGGCATTCTGTCCTCCTGTCTGCTCTGGCAATTTGGGTCTGTTGACCTTTGTGGCATCTGGCGAGGCAGTGTATCTTGGCTTCTGCCTCAGACGGCTGTGGCTTGTTGTTTAAGGAAGTTTATTTCTCAAGGATATGGTCATAAGTCAGCAATCCGCATGTTCTATTTTTGCAGGCATACCTAGAGAGTCAGGAAGAAGGCCAAAACCCTTCCAGAGAAGACAAACTGCAGATCTCAATGTTCTTATCAATGAGATGTAAGTTCATAAGCTACAAAAGATACAAATTGTACAATGGGATAAATAAAGAGAGAGGACAGGGAAAAGAAAGGTGCCTGGAATATGATAGTCACTTAGATCATGATGGGTAGATAGGAAAATACTACACCAGGAAAAAAAGATGAAATTTTAGTGTAGGTGTATAGGACAGAGGACTAAAATTATACTTTGAAAGATGGGTGTGGAATCTTAATAAACACAAAGCCTAGAAATTTTGTCTTTGTATTCTTCCTGAAGATTAGCAACAACAGTTAATGGTTTATTTGATTGCTCCCTGCATTTTAGAACTCTTTGGAATTTTTCTCTGTATCTTCTTAGGCTGCTAGGAGTCTTGTTCTCTGTGCCAGATTGACCCTCCTGCATCAGCAGCCTCCCACTCTGCTGCTGCCAGTTTGGGGTGGGACCCAGGTTCCTTAATACTGCCATGAAAGGAATGGTTAAGATGGCCAAGAGGAGCATCTCCCTAGTAGATTCCTCCTCCTAGCGAGGATTGGGAAATTGTCAGCGTGACCCAGCTGGCCCTGAGGAACCAGAGGGAGTCCAAAATTGTAGTGACAGTGTAGGAACACAGGCCAACTCTCTCAGATGATAAACATCTGAGGTTTCTCCTCTTCTTTCCTCCACCATGGGCTGCATAGACAGCTCTGCCCCTGTATGGTCACTGTGAGAGGAATAATACCTTTTCTGTGGTTACAACCCCTTCAAAGTAGATACAACTTGCTGGGTGAAAAGAGGGGAGTAGGTGGTGAGTGTAAAATGAGATATGCCTGAAAAATAAGCTGAATGAAGCCAAAAAGCACATGGATGGCTGAGAGGATGACCCATTCACTGTCATGTTCACAGACTGAACCCTCTGGGACTCTCAATCTGTCAATCAAAGAGATTGAAAGGACATGATGGACTTTGTAAAGGCCCAAACTGCAAGCAATTTGCTTGCCATTCAGTTTGCCTCAGAGCAACACACCAGTTCTCTTTAAATGCGGGGTTAATCAGGGCCTTTGCGTGGGTCTTGTTTCCTCCTGCTCTTAGCTCTGGTATTGTCTGCCCCAGCTGCCCTTCCCAGAAGACGGTCCTGCCTCATCCATCACGCGTTCTGACACAAGATCCGTTCCTGACACCCACTCCTCCTTTCCTCCCTTCTCCTAGTCTGGCCATGACGTATCAGCACCCCTGACATTATCCTGCCCGTTTCAATGATGCATCTATCCATCTGTCTGCCTTGAAAAGTGACCTGCTCACTATGTCCCTTCACCCTTCAATCAGACAGGAGCCTGCCTGTCTGCCTGACCGCAAGCAGGCAGAACGTGCTTGGTGGTGGAAAATACAGAGCGCGTGTGACTGTATGTCACCAAAGGCAATACATAAAAAGTAGGTCCTGGAGACTGTCAGAGACCAAGTTGTAAACTGGGCTGGAAGACACAGTATCATCACCCAGTTCTTATTCAGAGGCTCTGCCTTTCCCAGGCGCTTGCAAACTTAGCTGTGTTGTTGGGAATAATGTTGCAATGAGGTGACAGAACTCAGTGTGAGACATTAAAGGAGGGAAAGGTGATTTTATTTTAAAACAAAATGTTTTCATTCACTCAGACTCATATGCCTGCAAAGACCAAGATGCTTATATCCCAGTGATCTTCCCAGCATGTGGGCACCAAGATGTGCATCCAGGTGATCCCAGTGACTTCAGGGAAGGCTCCAGGTACTCAGTACCCATTAGTCAGGTCTGGACATTTCAAACTGAGATGACTTAAAAAATGAAGTTTTGCGTCTTCAGGAGCTTTAAAGTACTGGCAGTGACTTGATCATCTAACAGTGCCAGGGCTGGGCCACGTGGCAGCCTGACCATCATTCTTTGGTGCTCTTTACTGTGCATCTCCAGTTCTGCGCTTGTCTCATCCCTGGTTCAGTGAAATAACTGGCAAAAGGAGACTCCTGTGGTTGGGTTCACAGCTGGTACAGCTTCACAGCACAATGAATGGAGCATGCCCTAGCAAGGGCATGAAGACTCTTTGCTGAAGACTGCTGAGATCTTCCCACAGGAGATAATTGCAGTTTTGATCCTAAACAGAAAGATCACTGTCTGTGATAGTTTTCAGAAAGTCAACAATAGTGTGAAAAGCAAGGCAGTAGTTGCATCTCCAGGCATGATCCTGGAGGAAGACTTGTGCTGGACAGCACTAATCAATCCACTGCATATGCTCGAGGGAGGAAATGGCACAGGAATCAAATTCAATTCCTTGTGAAAAGTCTTGCAATATTTTTTAAAGGTTAAGACAGTGGGATTGCACAGATTCATTCTAGAGACTGAGGGAGCACAGAAGGGAGCAATGTTTCAGTTTGGAAATCTCAGAACAACAGGAACTCTCAACAAAAATGGACTTTCCTCTTCAGTTCCAAAGAGTGAATACTCCTCCATGAAATGGTACAGTTTTTCTGTCATATTCTGGGGAGTGAGAGGAGAGGGAGGTAAACCTCTCTCTATATTATTATATATTTAAACTTAGTTGACTGCTTATTCATTGGTCAGTGTCTTTTCCGCTTGCTGCCTGCCTCTTCCCTGGGCTCTGCTCCCATCGTTCCCTTCAGACATGAGCATGAGTGCTACTGAGGGCATGGACATGCAGAGGGGATAGAGAGGTCATCTGGGCCTGGAAATCAGCAGGAGAGTAGAACCACCTATAGAAGCTGGAGGATTTAGGGAAGGCAGAGTGGGAGGGGAGGGGGAGCTGAATTTGAAGCATGATGCACTTGTGGGTGCAAGGCTTGGGTGAGCTGGTGTGTCACAGAAATTAAGTTCTCCTGAAATCCAGGGTCAGGGCTGTGAGACCACTAATAGGCCTTAATGGCCCTGAGCAGCCTTGGTAGGACCCCTTGCCAAACCCTCTGCCCATGGCCCGGGAGCTCTGTTTAGACTCAGGCCTGGGCCTTCACCCCCTTCCTGCACATTGCTGTATTTGTGCCTGTTTTCAAGCTGGTTTCTGAATTGTTGTTTGGATTTCCCAGGTTGACCTTGGACCTGACTTGTTACCTTGCCTTTGACAATCATGGGACTGTTGATGGAGCCTGTTGCCATCACCTCTCTGCTCATCCGCATCAGGTGCTGGGTGAGTGCACCTGGTCAGTAAGGTCCCTGCCCTGCCTCTGCTGGGGCTGCCCCTTCCATCAGGGAGCAGCCCTGTGACTGGCAGTGAGCAGTGAAGGTCTGTGTCTGTCACACATTGGGTCACTGACACATGGGGGAACTAGTGCGGGAACCGGCTGCCACAGGGTGTTTAGGGGCAAACAGCTCAGCCACCTTCATGATGCAGTAAAAGCCCTCATGAGACCATCAAGAACCCTGCAACTGTCGGCCAAGACAGAGCTACAGGGTGATATCAGACGTGCTTTGGGCCTGGATCCAAGAGGCGTTTGTAGTCTGGGCACTTACCATCTCCTCCAGGTCATCTGGCCGGTTCTGTGCTCACAGGTGGGAGGACAGGTTACCCAGACAGCTTACAGGGGCAGGCTCCTCTCTGTTAGCGATGTTGGGTCAGGGGAGCTCCACTGAATCTCCTTAGGCACATACTGATTCCATTTGAAGGATCCTGGAAGAGGTGAATCAGGAATCCAGTTTGGTTATCTCTGCTGCTTAGATTTTGGCCCATCTTTTTTTTATGTGACTGAATATCTGGAGCACGCTCATCTCCTGGTGCTGCTGCTATCCTGAAGTTGCAATTATTGATTCAAGGGGTGTGGGTGTCTGAAGGGTAGGGGAAAGAGGACATGCAATAGTTGAAAAAGCAGCTCTGGTGGCAATGGCCCTTAGTTTGTCTTGTAGCTGAACTCCTTGGAAGGCTCTGAGTGCTTTTGCATGCTTCAGTAACTTGTATTCTCTGCCTCACAGGTGCTCACTGCCCCTCAGGCAAAAGGCTGGAAGACAACTAAGAGGGGAGTTTGGCTTTTACTCCCTGGGCATGGCTAACAGAGGGGATCCCCAGCACTTTACCTGGAACAGTTTCCATCTTTGAACCATATTGTCCACTTCTTGTCCGGGTGCGTACGCTGAGCTCCTGACTGTTGGGTAGGTCATTCAGCTGATGGGTCATTCACAGACTCTAGCTACCTGACATCAGCCTTTCCACAGGCAAGACTTCCAGTGATTACTGAAGTAGTACGGCCTTTGAAGGCCATAGTGAAATGTACAGGCTCAGGTGCCTGAAGGGACTGTGATGTATCATTCTGGCTGGATGCTTGGATGGCAAACATGATCAAAATAGATCTTTGGCCCTTCAGAGAGATGCTCTGCTGCCAGGCTGCATCCTGGTTTGGTATGGAGCCTGTGCTTTGCATGTGAAGCAGTGTGGTAGTGCCTTACTGTAGGCCACTCCTGTCAAGAGTACATTCCGGGAGTCTGAAAACTGGCCAAGATGCGACAATCTGTACAACTGTCTCTGGTGACCATGTCCACCACCTTGAGACTCCATGCTTCTTGAGCATAAAGCTGGAGAAGAGCACAAAGTGGATTGTATTCTTAGTCTGTCACAACAAAGGTTCAGGATTCTCAGACTTAATGCACTAGTAATTTGTTTCTCTGTTTTATCCTCATTTGATGTAGAAGCGAGAAGGTTTTTGTGCCCTCAGTACAACTCCTAACAGACAATTTAATGACTGGATTGCAAACATGAAAGGGGAGGGGGCAGGGCTGGCTAAGCTGACAGTGTTTTAGGATAGTACTCTGTAGGAGAGTAACAAAGTCTGTCTATGTTGTAAATAAATCTGAACGGCTTATTTTGGCAAAGAGTTTTCATTCCTGACAAATGCAATTTTGAGACAACCAATAACTACTTGCTAATTTGGGATGAAATTAGAATTGGAATCTGACATCCTTAGGTCAGATCAGATGTAGTGTTTGGTGGGTTTCCAGCAGAGTCTACTCACATGTCTGATAGGGAATAATCTTTATGAGGACTGTCAAAGGGAAGGGAATACCCAGGCTTACAAATCATTGAAGTGGATTATTGGAAAGGGATGTGCCAGAGAATTGCTAAGTAAAGCGCATTACATAAGGTTGCCCTTTGGGTTTCTGAGGTTTGGTAACTGGGACATATTTTCAAGTCTATCAGACTGATTTTAGCACCTCCTGGGTTGTTAATACTTCTCTGCTTTTTGGAGCAGAAGCCATTTTGCTCTTCTACGACATTAAATGGGACCTTCTAAGTTTTGCTGACTGTAAATGTGTTTAAAGGTGTGTAAATGTGATTCTTTGGGATATGTCACCTGCACTTTATGGCTTGAATCTGTTACAGTATAACCTCAGCAGATTGTGCAACAGCTCAAGCTCTCTCATCAACAGGGAGGATGCTTAGCTATTGAGGGGCAGGTAGGAAGTCCTCAGTAGATTTCAGTTGGCCACTGTGATGTCAAGGGGCTGAGAATCCAAACTCAAAAAACTATGAATATACAGTAAAAGAGTTAGGGAACAATAACTCCATTTGGCTATCTGATTTCTTGGAAAGTACATAAAAGTATATGGAAACCTGCTGTCCTGCTGCTAGTTCATCTCTGTACCTCTTGCCGTGCCTTCTTTGCAATGAATTGCTTACCCAGGCTTGGTGCATTGGAGTTACAGTTTTATGCAAGGGGCAATAGGTCCATGGCCTGGTGTATGTGGGATTACTTTCAAGTGGTTAGAAGCAAAACCTTTGAAAATCATGTTTGCTTTAGATTCTTGCCTCTCCTGTTGGATGGCGCTGGACTAGGTGGCCAGGTTGCATTGCTGGGGCTGTGGAGTTTGCCCACCTTTCAGCGCTTGAAGTGCTTTGTGTACGGGCTATCCCACAAGCACGTTTTCTTCCTTGAAGAGGACAAGCTGCTAAACTTCATCCATCTGCTTTTGTGCTCATGTCTGCCCTCCGTCACAGTATTGCATGGGGTTGCCTTTGAAATTACTGACATTATCACCCAAGGTGTGATTATGCCTGTGGTGAGCAACGTGGGCAATGAAATATCAGAAATGTCTGCAACTTGCAAACCAGGGAAAGGGTGGGAGCAAGAAGAGCTTTGGGTTGTCCATGGGCGCCCACTACGCTCTGGAAGCTTAGGAAACTGTGTCTGTAAGCTTCTTTATCCCCTCCTTGGGATTTTTTATTTTAGGACTCTGTCTTGTTTCTCTCAAGATTTACCTAGATCAGCTCCCGGTGACTCTGGCTAAATCTCTTCTAGCAGAGGAAGATAAGCAGAACCTAGTCTGCAGGTACATCTGACATTCCAGCCTGACATAATGGTTAATCCCCTCTTAATGCTTCTGTACACCCTTTTATTCCAAGGGGTGTACGAAGCTATGTAGGTAACAGAGGCTGCTCTCAGCTGTCTAACTGGAGTGCAGGCTCATGCTTTTCAGTTGCATGCTAATAAATTCACATTAGCACTGTGAGCTGCTGCTGTGAAGTGCTCTGTCCATCTCTTATGAGATTTAAAATATTAATTTAAAATAACTCTCTTCAAAGAGTTATTTAAAGTAGGAGCATATTTGGAGGAGCCTCATCTTTATGTTCTTGGCCAGTCACTTTTAACTGAAGTTCAATTTATCTGATCAGTTAGTAACCCTAATTATTCTTGAGATTGGTTTCAAGCCAATTAAGCTGCAGTTTCCTTTAAAACATCCAGAGCCATTCAGTTGTATGAAAGTTTTTAATGAGTAACTGTGAAGAAGAAACACAATCTGCCAAAAAAGCACCACTCCAACTGACTTGTGAAATGTTGAAGAATTATGTTAATCTCAAATTTGTCCAGCACCATTACTGGTATGGACTGAAATAATAACGAATAGGAGGCAGGTGCATCGGGTTCCCATAAGAAAAAAAAATCATCTGGATGTCTCACAGGCTAACAGCCCTGTGACAGGCTTCACCTACCAGAGGGAGAGGGCGAAAGAGAGATTAAGTGTGAGAGAAGGGGAGGCAGAAGGCGAGACAGAGGGAGCAGCTGAGGAGGATCCCAGGGACCCAATACGGATCCCACAGCTGAGCACTGACTGCAGAAAGGACACGGGTGAGCTGCAGCTTTGACAGCGCTCAGGGCAGAAGAGGACTTCTGGGGTGGCACACGCGGGTGAGTGCCGTGAACCTGTTTCAGATAAGTATGTGCTTGCTGTGTGCTAAAGTGTGTTTGAGCTCCTTGTGATCACCTTCACAGGGCAGAAAAGGTGACTGATGAGGAGTGACAGACCCTGCTGGTTTCATGCCTGCACAAAGGGGAACACTGTGACCGTTTTGTGAAACTATAGGATTCCTGGAGCCTGTAGGAGTGAAAGGGGAGAGACGCCCTCTCTTTCCACTGTGATTATTTCTATTTTGGTTATTTCTCCATTGGATGCTGGTATAATTTTCTGGTTCTGGATGACACTTGTTTTATTCCAGTATTTTAGTGCTGGATAAGTAGAGAGTTTGAGAGAGGACAACCTTCAGAAGAAAGGGGACAGCATTCCCAGCAATAGGAGTCCTCTGGCACCTTTGTGGGTGCCAGACATTAACTTGTGCAGGCAAAGATCAGGCAGGGCAGTATTAGAACAATGTTGAAAATAATGTTTAGGTGTCCCGCAAAGAAAGTGGCAGGGTGGTGCATGCTGTGGCCTCTCGGAGTTTCAGAGAGATTTTCTTAGCGTTTGTTTCAGTGTCAAACTTCCTGGCACATTAGGGCATGAAATATTAAAATAGCTCATCACGCGAGGACTCGGCTTTTTTCATGTGTTGCCACTAGCAGGTTGGGGAAACAAATAAATAAATCAGAACTGGAGTATTTGTTATATGCTCTAGTTTGAAGTGGGGGGGAAATGAGAAAAAGCCTTGGAACTTGAATCCCTTGAGGCATCTGAATAACACAATTTGTTTTTTTTTAAATTGCATGCAGTAAGCTTTATTAACCCTCTGCATGCCCAAGGGGTGGTACATGCAAAATGGCTTGAATATATGTAGTTAATTTGAGCTGGAGAAGAAGACATTCAGCATAGTCCAATGGCCATATAGGGTGAAATGAAAGCAGTGCAGGCATGCCTTATTCTCTACATTCTTTAAAGCACACAATGGGTTTAAAATGCTGTTTTCTTCAGCCTCTCAAGGAGGGCTGAAAAGTGCTGGTGGGGTGGTACACTTGGTAATAGACTGATGTTTGATTGCATCTTTGGTGAGTCTATATTAAACATCTGTTGCCCTCTGCTTTTTTTTTTACGAATGGAAGAGGATAAGTAAACTCCAACACTGGCCAGTGCAGGCATTGGAGCATGCAGGAAGGTTAGTCATGAGGGCAGCTATCACGTAGGAATGTGAGGTTTATAGGCAGCCAGGCTCCATCTAAATCATGGATTGTGCTAGCAAACCCCTCGGGGCAGTCATGGATGCAAACAGATTTAATCAATGCTGAACAAGGGAATAGAAGGAATTCTGTACACTGTGGGAAGAAGGGAGCTAATCCGCAGTGTGAAAGCAGAGTACTGGTGCTGCTTGAATTCATTACCCTGATTCTAATCTTTTCCTTATGTTGAGTTGCATCTCAGTGTGTGAAAGTCCAGCTAACTGCAGTGGGTCTAATCATGGCTCTGTGAGAACAGTGATGACAGATCTCAGCTTGCTGGTGACAGAGGGGCAGACTGGCATCTTGGGTGTGGGAGGTGAAATAACCAAGGCTTCGAGCCTTAAAATAGTCCCTTAAATTTCTTCTGGAGTGTACAACATGGATGACCTGGTGTTGAGGGACTGGGCTGAGCATGGGCATCTTCCTCTGAAATCAGAGGTACATCACTTGGTAAATCCCATTTATTTAAAATCAAATATTATGAGTCCAGAATACTCATTTGGGGCATCCATATGCATGGTGTGACTCATCCTGGTGCAGGTCATTCTCCTGGTAAAAACAAAATGCTGTTCTGTGACCCACCTGGCTCGCGGCTGAGCTGAACAAAAGAATGCCCCTTTGCTTATACGTGACCAGCATGATCAGTACTGTCAGACTCACCTGATTTGATACAGTATGTTGGCTGGTTGTGGGGCTGCAGGTAACTGGTAGTCTTCACTGAATTTGGATCTGTATTCCATTTTCCATGCCCTTTCCCATCCTTAAATGAATGCAACTCTTTTTTTCTTGTATATTGTTTATGGGGTTCTCATTGCTATTATGCCAAAGTAGACTCTGAATCTGACTACTGAACTTTGCATATCTTGACCCATTACATATCTCTGAATATTTCTGCCCAAAAGCCTCCCTGACATCACCTTGACCTTCAGCGCAGTGACTGACTGGACACCCATGCTGCAGGGGAACGGTGTGGCTTGGCCAAGTGACTCAAGTATGAGACTAGCTTTTGACCTTGATCATCTGTTCATGAGCTGGAAAATCCAGTCAGCTTTTTGGACCTACTAGGGCTTGGTTTCTTCACTTCTTTCTCTGCCTGAGCCAGGCGGTGGGCACCGAGTGTCTGTAAGGAAGAGTTGTGCCAGTTGTCACCGGTCAGAACTGGTAGACTTCGTATTGATACACCGAAGAAGAAGGGAATTACAGGGAAAACAGAAGATCCGAAGAGTCTTGTTTCCAGATAAAATGTACTTTTAAATTCAGTCCTGAAATAACTGCCCTGCAGCTGTTGCTTCTTGACACTCCTTCACTGCCCTTCATTAGGGGAATGGACTTGCTTCCAGGGAAAAATGTGTGCCCTTTGCAGTGAAAGCAGTGACTGCTGCTGAATGTACCAAGATTCGTTGTAACATTTTGCAGGTTTTCAGTGGTATGCGGTAGCTTATCTGCTGGCATGCAGGGGTTAACAGGACTTTTGGGTGAGTGGGTGGAAAACAAGCTGTGAAATGGAAGAAGGTCAGTCTCTTGGAGGAGTTTGCTCTGTCACAGACAGTTTTAAGTTATCAGTCCATCTGTAGGAGAGGTCTCTATTCCTTCCTCCCCAAGAAAACTGTAAAACCAGGGCTGGAAATAAGGCAAAGCCCTATCAGGTCTGGGTTCAGTGGACCAGGCAGAATAGTGGCTCTTCCGGTACTTGCTAGACCCAACTGTTTATCTAATTAGGAATTCTTCAGTTGTTCAAGCAGACCCCAGCAGCTAAATGTGTTTTGAGACTAAATATCAGTGCACTTTTCAGTGGAGAGCCAATCACTGGAAAGGGGCACAGCAGTAAGCTTCATGGCTCTGGATAGCTCAGGTCTTTTTGTTGGGCTAACTCTGCTACGCAGAAGGCTCTTGCTGCAGTTGATGAGAGCTGGATTCAGGTTTCAGTAGAAGACAATAAATGTTTCCTCTGGGAGCATTCCCATGGCTTACATGAAGGGTTACTGTCCTTAGAGACTTGTATAGCAACTGGTTTTATGAAAGGTACTTAGTGTTAAGGCTACAGCGTCCGATCAACAAAGTAACGTAACTGCTGCCCTGGACTAGTAAGACTAAGGACTATGGAAGCATCCTTGGGATGATCATTGGCCAAAACAGGTGGAGGAAGGGGTTGTGGGAAACCCACTAGGACACTGCTAGAAAACAGTGTTTGCTACTGAGTGAGAGGATTTTCCAGCAGCAGATGGAAAATCCTTGTTTTATTTTCTTGGCTTGTTAACTTCCAAATTGTTTACAGTTGACTTTGGGATTGCTTCTACTTTTATATCACTACAAATGTAACAAGGAATGTAGAACTGAATAATCTTAGCCCAAGCATCATCCCCTATTGACATTGTTTTCTTATGAACTGGGAAGCTATAAATACTATCATAAGTAACAACTGTCAAAAAGAAAGAAGGAATGAAGAAAATTACTCCAGAATTTAATTTTCACATTTATCATTTAATTGTTGATTAAAATGGTGATCCCCAGCTGTGGTGGGTTGACCTTGGCTAGATGCCAAGTGCCCACCAAAGCTGCTCTGTCACTCCCCCTCCTCAGCTGGACAGGGGAGAGAAAATATAACGTGAAGCTTGTGGGTTGAGATAAGGACAGGAAGAGATCACTCACCAATTACTGTAATGGGCAAAACAGACTCAACTTGGGGAAATGAATTTAATTTATTGCCAATCAAAATCAGAGTAGGATAATGAGAAATAAAAGCAAATCTTAAAACACTTTCCCCCCACCCCTCCCTTCTTCCTGGGCTTAACTTCACTCCTGATTTTCTCTCCTTCCTCCCCAAAAGCAGCGCAGGGGAACGGGGAATGGGGGCCGCAGTCAGTTC
>NW_010521242.1:24871-35363 GCF_000687285.1 Phaethon lepturus | reverse complement strand
CTTCCAGCAGATGTCCAGCAAATTGAAGTCCGCTAAAAGAACAAGGGCCAGCGAATGTGAGACTTCTGCCAGCTGCTTGTAGAATGTTTCATCTGCCTCTTCATCCTGGTTGGGTGGTCTATAACAGACTCACAGCAGCATATCTGCCTTTTTGGCCTTCCCCCTCATCCTTACCCATACGTACTTGACTTGGTCATCACAATTTTTGATCTCTATACGATCAAAACACTCCCTAACATACAGAGCCACCCCACCACCTCTCTTTCCTTGCCTATCCCTTTGGAAGAGCTTATAGCCACCCATTGCAGCACTCCAGTCATGAAAGTCACGCCACCATGTTTCTGTGATGGCGACTAAGTCACAGCTGTCCTGCTGCACAATGGCTTCCAGCTCCTCCTGTTTGCTGCCCATGCTGCGTGCATTGGTGTAGGTGCGCTTGAGCTGGGCTATCAATTTCACCCCCAACTCTGGCACAGCACCCCTAGGCTCATCTCTAGTGAGCCTGGTTTTATCCCCTTCCCCCTCTCGATGAGGCCTGCCAGCTCGTAAGCAAGAATCCTTTTCGCCCTTGGAGACAGCTGAATTCCAGCTGCTGCCAGGAGGCCCAGTGCCTTGTAAACCACCCCATGGTCAAAAAACCCAAAATTCTGCCCTGAGCCACGTGTTAATCAGGTGTGTTTTCCTGTTCTTTTCAGGTTTTTTTCTTTTCCTGTTCCTCCTTGCCACTGAAGGGATTGAGGAAAACACTACCTGTACTCCTGATCTGTTGAGACCTCGTGGAAGCCCATGAATGCATGACAAATTGCAGCTCGGTTCTCTCTGGAGAAATGGACCTGTGATGAGCCAGTGCATCACAGTGCATAGTGTGTTTCTGGGGAGGGATGGCTAGGTGTGCTAGAGGGGTTCACCTCACTGTCTTAATTATGTGGATTTTTTTATTCTTCTCTGTCCCTCTTTCTGTAGTTTCCTGTCTGTCTAGTTTTCAGATCACATCATGAAATTTCACAGCTCCCCATTTTTAATGGGAATATTTATAATTGCTGTAACACAATTTATAGGTGTTCAGTTTTATAAAAGGAGGCACCTGAGCATGAGCCAAGGGCAGCCTAAGTACTCTTCTGATCTGATGAAGTCAAGTGACTGTTCCTGGGAACAAGACCAAATATTTATGATTTAGCAAACAATTTATTTTCCAGGCAAAATGCTTTTAAAAAAAAATCGCATTTTTTCATGAGCAATTTTGAGATAAAAATGAACAACTTATGGAAATAATGATCACAAGTCATGCTTCTGTTGCTGATTTTGAGCAAAACCTTGCTTTAAAGTGTCTTTGTCTACCACAAAGTGATTTTCAACCCACTGCAGGCACAGCATCCTCTCATACACTGTCACTTCCATCATTTGAGGAATCAAGTAAGCTGACATTTCATTCAGAAGCACAGTCTGGTCATGTCTATGTGCTGGAAATCTAACAGGGTCCTGAATATTACAGAAACAACAGTATCAAGCAGTCAGTTGGTTGAGTGCCTGCATCTTTCCCTTAAACTGTAGGAATGGACAAAGACACTGTCTTTGTGTAATAATTCATTTTTCTGCCAGCCCTGATCAGAGGCATCATTTCAAGATCCTGAGTGCAACGTTTGGAACAGCACATTTTTGTTCTTGTGAAAAATCAATCTTGAATGGCATAGAATAGGGCTGTCTTTCATGAAGCAATGAAATGACTGCTTGTCAGCTGTTTGTCGCGGGTCACTTCTGTCAGGCAGTGAGAATGAATTCAAACTAGCTTGACATGCACATCACGGTAAAATGCTACATGGTGCTGTGAGGTAGGAAGCACCACTGGGGGAATGTGTGGGGCAGTGGGGCAGATGGGGGCCTTGTGGGCATCCAGGACCTTCGCCACCCTGCATGTCTCCTTGCTTCTTCTTAATATGCCTCTAGTGCAGATGGTTGTGACTGTTCCAGTCTCTCCTCTTTACTTTTGGATTTTTACATGCATCTGTGATACGGACTAAAGGCTTTCATGCTTGTGTTGGAAGTTGGCTTGGTCTAAAGGAAGCTGCCCTTACAAGAACATTCTGCTGTTGAGAGTGACACAAAAGATGTTTCCAATCATTAAATGTGGCAGCTGTCCTTGTCCTACTGCAGCTCCAATGCAAATGGCTAAAAATGCTCTTGCACAGGTTGCATAAGGGGGAATGACTGCTTTCACTGGCTCTGAAATCATGTTACTTGTGAGATGCTGTGACAATATGGAAAGAATACAGGTAGTATAGATATGCTATTTTCTACAGTTTGCATTACAATTCATGTAGTGGTTCAGAGAACACAAATGGGAAAGAGGCAAGAGATCTGACTCTTTAATGTTATTTTGTAAGTACTTTGAAAAGATGGTAGCCAACCTCCATACAAAAGGCTCTAGCATTCATATTGTCTGCACTTTGCATCCACACTGTCTACTTTACCTGGAACATCTATTTAAAATTGCAGAAACAATTAAAAAAAACATTCAGCATTAAAAACAGAAATGTGGGCTTTTAATTACTTTTGTCCCCTTGAATAATGAACACCAGCAACACAAGTCCAGGGAGTCTATTTCAGCGTACTTTCATATTCCCCTGTAATGTGTCTTCTAAAATCTTCTATCAGCTCCTTAGCAAGCCCACCTGAGGCTTCTTTCTGTGTACAGAGCAGTTAACGTCATGTCCCTACCGTCAGTATTTGGACACTTCATTATGTAATGATGCTCTGCAGGGCTGTTGAGAAGTCAAGATTCCCAGTCCTGTGATGTCCAGAGGTTTTTCATAAGCTTGGTCCTGTGTTCCCTGGGGAAATTAATTGCTTCCTCCTGATTTCTCCTGGTCCAGTCTCAGCTTAGGGCTTTCTAATGCTTAGGAGACAGTGTCTACTTCATATTATTAACTACTGTTAATGATACATGCTATTGGTGCATTGCCCATTGAAGTTGGAGCTGGTTTCCATGGCTTGGATCACAGTGCACAGTAGAGTGCAAAGTTGTGCTGGCCACCTCGCGTGCTGGCTCCAGTTCTTTCAGTGTCCCTGTCAACAGCTCTCAGGCAGTGGCATGTCCACGGCCTTTTGCTGCAGACCAAGGTCTGGGTTCTTAGGTCCTGGCTCTTAAGAATTGCTCATCATGACATTGGATGATCTGGCAGTGCTAGAAGTGTACTGAAACTACAGAAGTTAGAGCTGACTTAACGAGTTATTAAAAGCAAACATCCAGCTTGCTGCTTTCTAGGTGTGTATTAATCAAACTATAGAGCACAGCTTTCCTATCTGAGCCCAGCTGTGGAAGGTGTAGATTCAATATGCTGGCTTTTATGTTCAAGTTGCATTAAAAGTAGCAAAATAGGATACAAATTGCTTCCTGTGGACGTGTGTGGTTTTTTCCCGTAAGTAGTTTGAATACAATTTCTTAGTAGCATTTTTGTCCGTTTTCTGAGCAAAATTGTTTTGTCTTTCATTTAGTCTATTGTGCCTCCTATTTCAGCTGCTTGCTGTGATGAAGCACCACTTGGATATGTTCTCAATGCTGACTCCACCAAAAGGAGACCAGAAATCTCATGAAAGAATTGCAAAGACTTTGTGAGGCTGAAATGTCTCCTGCAAATCCATTAGTGTCCATATATAATTTAGTCTCTGTGTTTCTCTTTTGGGGCTGTCAGATATCTTGGATGGTATCTTCCTTTCTTTAAAAACTTAAACATGACCCTATATAACTACTTATTCTTAGAACAGTGAAACCATTTGGTCTCTCATGAATTTATAAAATGTTTTTAATTATAAATCAAATTATGAGTAATTCCTTTTCCTTGACAATCCAAGAGAAGAATCAGTCAGTTGACCTCACGTGCTTAGCAAAACAGCATCTAAAGGAGAAGCAGTATCCTCGGTGTAAACAGCACCACTGAGCATACTTGCTGCTTGCATGTCTACCAAATGACCAGCCCTTCGGTCAAGGGCCTAACTGAATTTCAGAAGTCATGGTGTCACAAAGGTATTGATCTCTATACTTTGCTTTTCTACCTAAAACTTCCCTCAAAGGAAACATTTTATGGGATACCAGCAGTGACAGTTTTGGTAGAGAACAGCTGCTGCTCTTGAATGGTGTATGGATCAAACTGTCAAACTGAGGTCTTCACAATTCTGGCTTCCTTTTTGTCCTTCTTCACTGGGCAGCTCCTACTCCTCAGCAGCACATGAAAGAAAGAACAAAGCCAGACACAAGTAAGCAATCAGTCTAATGCAAACAATGCAAGGGGTTAACCAGACCCTAAAGAAACGGGTCTTTATAGATCTTCGTAAACCTTAGGACAAGGAACAACAGGCTGGTTGAATAAAACGGTCATCTTAAAATGAGAGATGAGGGTTCCCTCCGGGAGAGAGCCTGTTAGCTGTGTCTTCTTCCTATGATTCGTATGAAAGGAGTCTGTGGCATCCTTCTGGTTGCCAGTGAGATGCGAATCTAGATAATAAGAAGAAAGCAGTTCTAGCAGACACAGCATGAGGCAAAGGGTAGATGCTCTGCATCACAGGAAAGATTCCTCCTGGCCAGGTCGGAGGTGAATTGGGGGAAAGCAAGCATGGTTGCGGAACCTGTAAAATGAATTATATGGGGACTTTGCCCTTTTTCCTCCCCTCTTTTCTCATTGTCCTGTTTTAATTCATTTCAAGGTATCTGCATGTATATCATAGTCTCATCCCAAGAACTTGCTGTCCAGCTGTGCAGAGCTTCTAACATTGTCTGTCTTTGTGAGGAGATGGTAAGATTTGTGTGCTCAAATGAGTGCTGCCACATGCCACATATGTGCTGCGGCAGCTTATAATGAGATAAACCTTAGCCATCCATTTGTCTTTCATAGAGGATCTTGCATATTTATTCTCCTTTTTTCACAAAAGAAACCACAGACAAAATTATTCCAAGGTCTCCCTGGCTTCCTGCTCTTAATCTACATTCTCAAGAATGAATCAAAACTGTGAGAGGAAATGGTGTTTTGTCCTATACCTTTTAGAGGCCTGGAGTAGAAGAGAAGGGAAGAAAATAAATGAGATATACTTTTAAATGAAAAAGAGTACATTCATTTGACAGTTCAAGGTCTTACTTAAGCAGACACACTGATGTAAAGAAAAGGTATGTGTGCATTGTGTCCCTTATTCCTCTTTCCTTAATAAAAGGTTACAATGCTGTAGCTGCTATTCCAATTGACTTTGGTATGTTTTTCCTATTTTATCTTATTTTTTGCTGCAGTGTTTTGTATGCAGTTGTGTTTGTGTCGAACCATATATTTTTGTAGTTCCTTTGTAGATTGAAAGAGGGAAATGCAATGAAATAAGTTGCTAGTAGGGCTGTTGCAGGTGGGTTTGGTAGACACTCACTACCTCTGCTGCTGCTCCTGGGCAGGCTCTTAACAAAACCTGTCATATCACCACTTGATACTGTCCTTCTAAATGCAAAGAAGTTCTGGAAGTCAGGTTGCCTATGATCATTTGCACTGCTGAATAGCCAACAGCAACAGAAAAAGCTAAGGGGGGACATTCAGTAACTGGGGCTTTGGACTAAGAGTCCCTTCTTGGGACCCCGGTTAACAATCGCAGTCTGTTTTAGCTGCGGAGGCTGAAATGCTGCTGCGTTAGCCTTCCTCCTGCTGGAGCGTCATGCTAAAACAACTGCTGAATGGGGCACATTTCTAGTTCGCAGACCTCTGTTTCAACACAGATAGAAAAGAAACTGCACAAGCCAAAAATAAGCTGCAGCAGCCAAGGAGCATATATATATGTCCCTCTCAGCCATCCCTGCTCCACCGGCAGCAAAGCCTTGGAGAGTGTGAGATGGACAGCTGAAATTAGAAACCACTTTAGCCAAAAGGCAACTCTGCCTTTGGCCACAAATGCTGTGAAATGAAAACGTCCCTTTTGTTTATTCCCCTTTCAGGCTTCTTCTCCCAGCTTGTTTTTAAGGAGTCAGGTCTCTGAGTGAGGAACTGTCGTGTATGGTGCTTTAATACAACTGAGCCCTGATCTGCATAAGGGCCCTTCAGCACAACTGTTGAACCAGCTGCCCTATTTAAACATACTTGTGACAGTTTCTTGGGTGAAAAAATAACATTTCTGTACTTTTATGCAAAGTGACTGTTTGTTTCCAGAGAGCGTGCTCATGTCTGTATTATACATATTTATACAAAGGTGTGTAAGCAAGCGATGCATGAAACCAAGATTGCATTTCATCTACTGAGTGAGAAGAAACTTCGCTATTTGTGGGGTCTGGGGTTTTTTTCCTAATACTGATTGGACACTAAAGTAAGGAAGAGTACAGCAGAAATTCAGCTGGCTTCTATGCTAAATCATTCCTGATGTTGTGATCAGGGAAGGTGACAGAATCTGAATCTTCCCAAACGAGGAGGCAGATAATGGTGACAATTCTGGGAGTGGAAGAGGGATTTTATTATTGGCTTGTCCTTGAAGATACCTCTCCCAGCGACAGCCCAACGAGTGGCACATGTGTTATCATTCCAGCCACTTTCCCACTTGTGTGCAAGGTGTAGGATAGCTTTGAGAGCCCCTTGAAATGTGAATGCACCTCACTTGCATTCAGACATCCATGTTTTTGCTGCCTCCAACAGGATCACACTAAAAATGTCCCAGATTATTTAATAGAAACAGGGAACTACTGAACCTCAGATTTCTTTCTTTCCTACAGGGCCGTTGGTCCTGCTTCATTTCTCTGCAAGATAAATAATATATTCTTTTCTTTGAATATTTCACCTCTTCTTTTTGCTGTTTTTTTTTTGGTCTGTAGTCATCCTATGCCAAACATCATGGCGTTCAAGCTAAAGCTAGGAAATTGTGTTCAGCAGTGCTACATAAGTATAAAGCTGAAACAGCACATGGGGCAGATTTCTATTAACCCTAATGTCTCTCTCTCTTTTTACCTGAATGGGTGGGAGGGATACCAGAGACGATCTTTTCCTGGACTGCCAGATGGAAAGCAAAAGTTTGTACTGTTGGAAGAAATTGCTCAAGCTTCTTCCTTGCTGCTATGCACACATCCATCTGAGAAAGGGCAGCGTGTCTGACAGAAGTGAAAAGATTAGTTCTGGATGAGATATAGCACAAAGCAGTTGGGTAGATTTATTAGGCATAGTCTCCAGTGTGAAATTGTCACATGAGCTTTGGAAGTGTGTGGCTGGCACAGGAGATTTTGGTACTGTGTCTGTTACTTTTGCTTTGGGGTTGCCCATCAATTAAGACTGCACACAAGCTGATTGAAATAAGGCTTGCCGCTAGACAAATGGGGAAAATTTGCACCCCAGCTGCCTTGGAGGTGGCGGCCTTTGGGATGCTCTTCCCAGACGCAAGCTCGTAAGACAAAGGTTTCATTCACAAATGACCAAGCTGGCCTCCTTTCTCCCCAGCTGCATTCCCCCCACCAGCACTGCCCTATTCCCTTCTTCCTTTTGCCCCCTACCCCTGTCCGCCCGGGAAGCTCCCAGTAGCTCTTTTGCTGCATCCTCTGCCCTCACCCCCTTGTACAATGCATAAAATGTGGGTTGACTGTTTGTGTTTGTTTTCCTGCTCCCCACCTCCCCTTGCCTTTCAGATGATGGATGGGCTGCACAACAGACACTGTGGAAGATAAATACGCCAGGGAAATTTCAGCATGTGCCGCAAAGTGGAGATGACTTGCTGAGATTCCCCGGCCAAGCAGTGAGCTGCTCTGCTGCCACTCACCACAACTGCTCAGGACAGGCCTCAAGCTTTCCCTCATGACTGCCCATGACGCCCCCTTTAGACACACACGCTGTCTTGGCACTCGATATTGCTGCAGTCATGCCTGCAGTAATTGTATGTGTGAAGCACCTGAATGTCCTGTTCGCAGTGCTGCCACCACTATTAAAAGATATGGCTAACAATAAAAATCTCCATATTAAAGGAGTGGGAAAGGCAATTGAAATGGTAGCATTATTATAAAACAGAGGATTAAAATGCAGGAGGTTTCTGGAAGCAGTTCTGTTTTCTAAACATGAGTTTTCTTTGTGTTGAATGTACTTTCTACAGCAGTAGCAGCTATAACGGGTGAATGGAAAAGCAGTTAGTACCCCTTCTGTGAACACATTTAATAGATATGCAATGGTATTGAATACAATAGGCAGTTTTTTTCAGCAGAAGCATGCTATACAGAGATACTGGTCTGAATGTACATACATGCATGTAATCAATATTTTCTGTGCACTTGCATGACTGTCCCTTACCCAGAACACAGTGTGGTGTAGCCCCACACGTTCACCCACAGTGGACTAAGACATCTGCTGGGTCTTGAGCTTTTCTGAGCTCTGTGGCTTACTGAGGAGGGGTGAACTGCTCATCAGGACGGCAGAGCCTGAGCTGTGCCACTGTTTGTGGTTTGTGGCCTTAGGAGGTCGGTTGACCTCCTGCCACTTTGGTCCCTTTTGCTGCAAAGTAGAAATGAGGGTGCATGCCCTGTCTGTAGTGCTGTGGTGGACTTTGCCAACATGCTCACAAATCTTCTGCTGAAAGGCCCAGCAAAACTGCAGAGGCAGAGCTGTCTGGCTTCCATGCCTCATGTCCCCAGACACCCTGGGAACAGAGCAGACAGGAGAGGTTGTGGAAACTTGGAGGGCAGGATAGCTGGATGCCTCAGTATCTCACCTAGTGTTGTTTGTAGAGGTTTGAACAGGCTTTCTTGGCAAGACCAGAGTGCTAAGAGAAACAGCTTTGAAGAGTTTCATCATTGCACAGGGACCTAGCTTGTTTTACCTGTAGCTTGCATGACTGGAAGGGACTAAAAGATGGACAACATAAGGTCTGTTTTGCAGAACTTGTGATTTTTACCATCAAAGTCCCATCATACCAGCACTCTGGGTGACCTTCATCAGCTCTTGGTAGCTACCCCAAGAGGGACTAAGGACTGAAAGGTCCTGGACACCCGATCCAGCTCTTACCAACAGGACTTTCTGCAGGGTGGGAGGTGGTGCCTGTTTTGAGGCTTAATGGGGCATCAGCCTCCAGAGCTGTTTCAGCAGCAGGTTTCAATGACTCTGAAATCAGGCATCAAAAGAAGCAAATGAATTTGTCATTTCACATTAGAAGTTAATTTCAAAGGTACAAATTGCAACTATATTCATAGCATGAAATGTATGGGCCACGTCTCTTTTCAGTTGTTAATTGGGACTCTGTCCTTACCGGCATCTTTCTTGCTTCTGTTAGTTTCCATTTTCTTTCCTCTGCACATCTTAATTAGGCATGTAGATGCATGTGGATGTGCATGTGTGTTTGCAGCTGAACAGTAGCCAAGCTGGTACATGGGTTCACGCAAGCTGCTGAAGCCAGGATGCACACTCCGGGAGGTTCCTATTCATGCACAGAGTGTCTGCGTGTGCCTGCTTTTCTTCTTTTTTTTACTGCTGATTTTTTCCTAGCAGTAATGCAGTATTCTTTATTGTCAACCCATCACCCACTTGTGTTGCTAGTCCTGCTTGTTCATGAAAAAAAATTTCTCTGTCTAATCTGCTCCTTACTGTGAAGGTCCAGTTCTTTATTTCAGTGTATAATGTGTTAATGACTACAACAATTTGGTAGTCCCTGTTCAATATCCCAGTTTTGAGGATGTTTTCAAGAAAAAGAGGAGAGAAAGAGGAAACCAAACTCTCATTTTACCTGTCTCTTGGAGAAATCACTGGACAGCCAAGGCTATGTCTTTGAAAGCAAAGGGGCTGCTAAGGTTATGAAATTCTCAAACATTAGCTCAGCATGGCTGAGCTGGGGCATAGGAGATGTGTGAACCCATTAATCATTGTAGGGCAGCTGCCACCTCCCTCACTTTAATTGAGCCTTTCTAATATTTACAGTGTTTGGAGGTTTTTTTGGTACTGCTGATAAAGGATTTAATTTCTCTCTCGTGAGGCCGTGCAGAGACAGCAGAGGTGTGAGCTTAATTCAAGGTTGCTGAATGACTTGCAGCTACTGGGCAAAATGATGTTACTCAGCATTGTTTTCCTTCTGAAATTGCTGCCTTGGCAGCATCTCGAGGAGTTTTGCATATTTGTCTGTTTACATTCCCTGTTCCTCAGACTGTTCTATCTTCACAGTTTCCAGTCACTGCATTTTTATTTAAGATCTCCATGGAAGGGGGCACATCCTTCCAATATCCCTGGCTTGAGAGGAGGAAGCAGGAGTGGAAGCGTTTCTTAATAATGGGAGGAGGGGGAGATTGGAAAGTATGCTATTACCAGTGTAATAGGTTGAAAAAACATTTGTCTGTACTCAGATTACAACTCAAGTAACTTTAGAAGATTATTATGCTTAAAAGAGCTCCTTTCTCTCACCATGAAGTGTCTGTTTGTCTGTCTAGGGACATGCTTCAGTGCTCACTTGCAAACAAGCCACACACAGAATTGTGAATTTTCATGCCCGCTTTTGCCTCTTTTATCCTTTCCCAGATGTCACTCAC
>NW_010521242.1:14451-24840 GCF_000687285.1 Phaethon lepturus | reverse complement strand
GCAGGAATGTTTGTAGGAGGAAACAGAAAACAGGCTCATCCCCCAGTACTTGCAAGGTGATGGTGGCGTACTTAAGCTCTGCCTTCCCATGGGGTGGCAGGTGAACTGAATTTTCCACTGCAAATACAATGACTGACGTTTTGTGGAAATTGCCTTCTCATTTTGCATTTAAAGTGTTGCAAACTCTATTACCAAGCACATACAAGACAGTGGAGCTGAATCTGGGTGTTTATGCCAATGTATCTGTTTTGATTTATGTGGCATTGATCATCTTATTATAATAGAGTTAATGTGAGGGTAATCTTCCCCCCTCAACACAGTTTGATTCTGCATTGCTTTTGCATCCAGTTACTTTATTAGCTCAATGTGCAGCCCTTTGTCTACACCGAATATCCTTTGTAGGTCAGCTGCCATGCAGGGAGCCTACATGTGTGCAGTGCTTAATTGGTCTCTCAGCTCTTTCCCATTCTCTACTTTGTTTTGCTTACAGAGCTCATCCTTTCTCTCCTATTTCTCCTTCCCAGGAGAAAGGCAAAAAATGATGATGATGATGATGCATCCTCTGCTAATGGACTCTGGTGAGATCATGATTTTGGATGCAAGGGAGACTTTACAGGTATCTTGCACTTCACTTACCAATCTCCCTCAGTGGAAAAAAAGGAAAAGAAGGATCACATGCTCCCAGTGATTTGACCTTCTTCCTGCCCTGGCAATAGCTGTAAATCAGCCCGGGCTTGGTTTTTACCCTGTGACGCTGCAGTGTCTCCCACAATACACGAGGCAGTGTGATCGATCTGTGTTGATTTCTCAGAGTTTCAGAGCAAAGAAAGAAAACATGAAGGTGCTTAGCTGGTGTTTTTGTAAGGTGTTACATTAGCTAGGTTTCCGAACCCTGTGGAGCTGGAAGCGATTTTTGGAAGGGGCTTAATTCCTCCTAAAAATCTCATCCTTACCTACTATATGCTAGTTAGCAAACAGTAATATAGACTTGATATGACTTCATATGATGAATGAGCAGGGGCTTATTGTTAGAGTCTAGGGATAATCTCCTCACCGTGTTTAAGCGCTTTACCCCCTCTTACTTTCTGTGGTACTCTTCTTGCCATATTAATGCTAATAGGTTTTTTTTTTAAATGATAATAAAGTTCATTCGTATTCTGGGAAAAGTGCAGCTCGGACCTAGTTGATTAGTCAGTTATTTTTAAAACTGTTTCAATTTTCAGTAGCAAAAGGAAAGGCAAACAATAAGATCTCACTTTAGGTTTAATACCAGTGGAGGCTGTGGATGCAGTTCAAACTCTGCAAGGCTTCTGGTGGGAATGTTTCACAAAAGACACTTTGTCTCCTTTGGAACAAATGCCACCGAAGAGTGGAATTTATTTCTTAATTATTTTTGCAGGGCCCCTCTGTTTCCAGCATGCTCACAAACACTTCACACAGAGATTTGTTTCTTTGGAATGGCATGAGGGAGGACCAGAAGTGGGGATTTGCTTTCTATGCATGGCATGGTTTGCCTCGTCTGCATGAGCTCTTTCTTGTTCCTTGGATACACTTGCTTGACTTAATTTATAGGCTTGCTTTATTATTTTTTCCCTTTGGCTGAGATCTGTTTTGACTTTCCCACTAAGGTCCTTTCTGAGCAGGGGCAAAACTAACAACACTGAATTTATTTAAGTGGAATTAAAGGGCAGTCCTTGTGCTGAGGCTGGGGCTGGGCTGCTAAAGCATGCTCAGCCTCCTGAGGTGCTAAAGAACCTCATGTTTCATTCAAAAGCCAACTGCGCTGAATAGCAGAGAGCCACTTCTACGGACTGCAATGGGTCTCTAACACAAGCAGCACAGAATGAAAGATGGGGTTTTAGGAAGTGATGGGATATAAATTAAAGAGAATATAAATATATTTAAATATATTTATATAAAGATATAAATTAAAGATTTGACCAACCACGTTACATTAAGGGCCCAGCTAGTTCTGTTGCCTCAGAAGCAAGGGCTGGAAGATGATGTAGTCCCTCTGCTCCTATGGTACAATAGTGACTATTAAAAACATATTGGGATACTTAATGCATATACAAACATGAAGAGCCATTTTCATTAGTAAAATTAAACTCACTTTCTTCAGCAGTATTATGAATTGCAAAGAGGAATCTTTCTGTATTGAATCATCAACTGATGGCCCTTGAAAATTCAGCCCTACTTTGTGTTTTCGCAGATGTTTTTCTTGTTCATATACATGCTGTGTTTTGATTTTCCTTGTCCCCTTTTAAAATGAGAAGCAAACTGAAGATTTCATCAGCGCTATATAGAAATGTAGAGACTGGCCAAGACAGCACAGTATAAAAACACGTGGCTTTTGTGAGCATAGCAAGGGTAACAGGCATATAAGAGGCACATCTACCAAAGCAAAAGAAGGTGTTTCTGATAGCGTTCAGAGCAGCTCTGATAGCTGGTTCCTCAGTGTGACCCTGATGCTAACACTTATGCAGTAGATTGAAAGCATTTAGCTGGAGGACAGTCTTCTGGTGTAGTGCCCGTTGCATTGGTGAGTGGAAGGAACTCTCCATGTATGTGGGACAAGGTCTATTTCTTTTCTCCTTGTTTTTTCCCCTAGAAGAGAAGCGCCAGAGGTAGAGTTCAAGAATTTACCTTTTTTCCCTCTTAACTGGTAGGCTAGAATTATTCTGGGAAACAATTTGGGGCAACATGATTGTGTTTGTTTATCAAAATTCAGTCTCTCTGCCTGATGCTAAATTAACAAGGCAACAGGTAACATGAACCTTCCAAACCTGCCCTTGAAGGGCACAGATGGCTGAAGAGATCCAGTAACTCCAGAGAGGCAGAGGTTTAAGATCCCATTTCATGCCTGGAGGAGGTGGCTGTTGGATCAAAACTGAAGCTGGTTGATTGGGAGTGGCACAAGAGAAAGTTGTATTTCCCATCCTGTGCTACTCCTGCCCTGAAGACTGCAGTAGTGGTTCAGCCTCAGGGCTGCTTACTCCTGCATTTTCAGCTGGCACTAGATTAGCTTGAAAAACTAACAGGACCTTTATACCAATCATGTGCAGAGTATCCTTCTGGTCGTAGCTGTCCCAGAAAACCACTTTTCATAGGGCCTTTAGTACAACCACATATGCTGTGGGTTAAAAGTTTTTGACCCTGTCAGATGCTGGCTGTGTGCAGCTGGGCTTGTGTTTGTATCTTCTTACTAAAGAGGTTAGAAGGGGAATAAGAGGTATTAATGTAATACATTATTTGCCTTGTAAGGAAAAAATCCAGCACGGTCTCTAGAGTCTTCCCTGCATTTTCTAGTTTATCTCTATTTGCTGAAGTCATTGTTGGTCCCAGGATTTTTACATGTAGTGAAATTGAAAGCACACAAATAAGAAAGAAACTAAACAGGAAATGAATGATTCTCATTGTACTAGGTGGAGGTGAATTGAAAAAGATGGTGGCTGGATACATTGCTGCTCCCTGAAGAAGAAAGCCCATTACTGTGGTTGAGTTTAGGATACTTTAGGATAATGAGTGCTGGACATTTTACTGTCTCCTCAAATGTGCTCCAACTTGAATGCTGGGAATAATTATTCTCGATCATCAGCTGACAAGAATTACATTAGAGAACCTAAAGCACGTTTTCCTGCAAGGCAGTGCCCATACCCGTACCCTAAACCTATGAGATGTCACAGCTAGTGTGCAGGTGTGTCCACACAACAAGGCAGAGGAGTGACTTTGATACAGGCAGCTGGCCTGGGTAGCAAAAATTAAAATGTAGTATGAGAGGCATCAGCTAACAACGAAGGTAAGGACATCAGTTTCCACACACCAGTGTTTTCCTGTCTCTTTTTAAAGTGTGTCTTCTGGTTAGAGAAAAGCTAACACAGCTGGCAACCCTATCTCACAACAAACCCTTTGGTTTCCTAAAGAGACCTTTCTAGTTGCCTTGACCAGCTGCCAGCTGTCAGTGGGGTGCTCAGAAATGGGTTGGGTCACACAGATGACATTCTTCTATCATTCCTCAGTTACCATTGCTGCATACTGGTGCAGATGAGTTTGTATGGTAGCCCTCCACCAGCTAGACCATTGACAGACCTTGAGGATGTGATCTTTATGACAAAGCATCTGCTGTTTGAATCAGAAAAGGTAATGGCAATCAGTGGACCGAAGTAGTTCATTGTTAGGAGCCATTGGCCAGATGAGGCTTACTTTGGGCTGGGGTGGTTGTTTGGGCATCTTTTGTGGTTTTGATTAGATGTGATCTTGATTTCTTCATTTATGAATTTTATCTGGGGAGCCCTTGTTATCCTTCTAGTGCACAAACTTACCCATTCTTACGCAAGATTTCTTTTCTCTTCACAGAAATATTTCTACTCAGTCTCCTCCTGGTAATGAACACCAGAAAAGTGTCCTGAGTGAGACAGATCTGTGGCAGGAAAAGCAGCTGATGTTTCCTCCTGTTACTTCACTTTGACGTGTCTTTGGTTCACCTAGATAATGTGATTTTTTCCCCACATACTTCTCCTTCAAGAATTCGCTGCTTGTCACAGCAAATGATTTATGCACTCGTCAACCTTTTTTTAGGTTGACAAATATCCTGCAAAGATAAGGCACTGGCCTTTGAAAATATGGTGCCAGTAATTAAAATGAAGAATGCATTACAGTAAAAAGTAGAAATATCGGTCTAAAAGCCACACTGGTATTTATAGTGATGGGAGTAATTGAGGATTTCAGTTTAATAATTCAGTGCAGCTGAGATTAATAAATGGTATGAGGTAGAAATGGTCTTTCAAGAAGAAGGATTTCAGGGGTATAGTTAACAATTTAATTTAGTATATCCTTGAAGATGGTGCTGGAATTACTGTATAATAACTCAACAGAGTCCTACAATTTCTGAGGCTGTTTTGTAAAAGGAGGAACATGCATCCTGAGTGAGGATTATTTAAAGTGAGTGAACCCATCCGAGAAGAAGCCAAAAAGCCTAGAAATCCCACGCCTGACACTTGTTCCTGCCATAGTCTGCAGTGGGTCACTTTGCATCGCTACCTGTTTCTGCACAGGTGGCAGCAGAGGGGAGGCACAGCACACTGTAGGGAGGACCAAAGACCTGCCCGACCACGAGCTCCCATGATGAAGTGCCTGTTCATGACACAAGCCCTCCAGGGTAGGCCAGAAGGAAATCCTCTCCTTGTTTCTCAAGGGTAGGATGATACAGAGAGTGGGGGAGGAAATCATTGATGTATGGGTGAATTATGGCAGGCCAGGGAGCAGTCCCACCTACTGTTTCCCACAGCAGAGGGTTGCTAGAGGGACCTCTCCCCCGGTGCAAAGCTCTGGGTAGGTGCAGTGGTCATGATCACTTTTATCTTCCTTGCTCCATCTCCCAAAAGCCTTAGGAGGCTCCAGGCCAGCTTTCCCCCTTATTGAATAGGTTTTAGGGCATCAGAACAGCTTCAAAATTAAAGGGCCATGTGTATCATTAGAGTCCAGTCCTAGAAATCTTACTTGCAAACACTATAAACAGGTGGCTTCCTACATGTAGTCCCATGGGGTTTATGACCTTGCTGTCTTTGCAAGTGCTGTGCCAGAGAGCATTTTCAGGCTGGACCCCTTAGTTCTCATCATATCCTACTTACACAGGAACTCTCCCAGTATGGAAGCTGTGAGCTTCATCTGTTTATGTTCCTTGGCTCAGTAAAATTACTTGAAAGGATTAACTCTGAGTAGCCAGCAGAGCCACTTGTCAGGACAGTTTGCTGGGTGTCCCCTTTAAGCATCAAGGATACGTTTGATGAGAATTTTTCTCTTTATTATGAAAAGACTAAACCTGATAAATGATTGTGTTTTCCACTTAAGGTGTGAGGACAAGCAGCGCTGAGCTATGGCTAGGTGTCAGGTTTACAATTTTCCATTCAGCTACAGAATAGCTCTGCTTTGGTGTTGTCCTCTGAAAATGAAAAGATGCTACTACCCTGCTCCCTTGCAAGGATGTGCTCATTCAGGGTTATAAAGTAAACTGGAAATCCAAAGTGCTCACTAAGGGACAAGGTCTTGGGAAATTTCCATCAACTGGAAATGGCCTCCAGGAATGTGGTGTGTCATGCTGCCAGATGTAAGGCCTACGGCATTTGCTTAGTGTGCTTTTATACAGAGATTTGTCCCTACGTATGTGAAACCGGGCTGTGGTTTCTGGCTCCCCTTGGATGTTTTAGGTGCCCATACAGTCTGAGCTGCCTCCCTCTTCATGGCCAAAATGTGTCAGCGAGTGTCCTCAGGCACAAACTTGAGGGTTCTTGTGTTTCTGCTCTCTGAACTCAATCTTTTGCTACTTCTAACTAGAGTAACCCTGAAAGAGCTGCTTCAGTGTGCAGCAGCAGAGCTGAGCAGCCCAAGCAGCTCCTCCATGCTCTGAGCTGGCTGCAGGTGGGGAGTCCACTCACAGCTGTGTATAGGCTGGTCCTGAGATACTTTCCACTTCCATGTTCATGTCTCCCCACAAGAGCTTCCTTCCCTGGTAATAATGAGGTTGTCATCCTGTGTGAAGAGACTCTGAAGATAATAACCATGATCAGAAGCTGGTCCTGGACCAGCTATTTTACTCCCCTGCCAAAAGGTGAAAACATCCATCAGCTAGATTCAGTTCAGATCCTAATTCAGCAAGATGTCTTAAGCATGTGAACAATCTTCTGGGCTTCTTCCTGGTCTAGTACTGGTGTCAGTAGGGTTAAACTCAGCTGCTTTATCTTGTTATGCTCAGACACTGGAAAAAACCTATTTCCTGTCTATATATTAGGTGGGTGAGTTACACTGCAGACATGTATTACAGCTGGAATGCATGTGTTGCGTGAAATGTACTGCCCCAACTTTGCAGTGATGATTATACGTATGGAAATTATTCAGGTTTTCTCCCATTTGCTTTGCAAGGTTCACTGTATACCTTGTTTATACCACTAACTTTCTGTTGACAGTGATGGATGAGTGGGGAGCCAAGCTCTCTGGCTGCTCTTTGAAGTCACAGGGTGATCCTACATGA
Source organism: Phaethon lepturus (assembly GCF_000687285.1). Classification (NCBI taxonomy): domain Eukaryota; kingdom Metazoa; phylum Chordata; class Aves; order Phaethontiformes; family Phaethontidae; genus Phaethon; species Phaethon lepturus. Next base: position 17,813 of record NW_010521242.1, on the reverse strand, counting down.
CTGGTCGATTGGTTTGCATATAAAGTACAGTTTAATAACTTTCTATACTTCTGTTTCTCATTTCAGTTTCTAGGACAACCTGAAATTATATGGGAAGGTTGAGGGGAGACAGTTATAGCCACTTAAATAGTAAGATCAATGAAAGCAGTGATGGACAGGGCGGAGGAAAGCTGGGTCCTGAATCTTATAGGGAGACTCTTCTCCTCTTTCCTTCCAGTGCCAGATTCAGTTATGGGCTGTTGGGTTGTTTTGTTCTGGTTGTTTTTTTATCATCTGCCTGATTGTGATTTTTTTGTTGTTGTTGTTAGCTTTAGCTTTGTGATATCATGATAAATTGCAAAGAAAATAATGTTTTCAATCCAGAATCAAACCTCTCAGCTTCCTCTAAATCAAAATTTGCCTAACACTAAAGATTACAATCTAGAAACTCTCTGCAAAAATCAGTAATCAGTAAAGAGGCACCACAGTATTCTTAGGGGGAGTTTGCGATCTTTTTTACAGTTTAGTATTGTCTAGGACACCTGATAAATTGGAAGCAGCAAGTACATTAAATACAGCACAATTGCTTGTACAGAACAGGCCACAGTTTCTGGTTTACTTATTTTATGAGTTTAAATCCTATGATATTTCCCCTGATCACTATAACAGGTTATACATAGTGTACATATATATGTACACACACACAATAGGCTACACAGTGCCATCTTAGCCCTTAGCATGAAAATCACACTGTTTCCATTTTGTTCCTAGAGTGTGCTGCTTAGGTGCTGCCGCATTATTCAGTTGTGGACTGAATTATGTTTTGATTTGACCTGCCCTGCATGCACTGCTTGCCAAAATCCTGAATAAACCTTTATCAGGCAGGCAGGTAGCAGCCTCAAGTGGCCCGCTCTCCTGTTCTCAGGATCAATGACCAAGTTTTATCATTGAGATTATTACTGTTGTCGTAGGAGCATAGGAACCTGCTCATGAACCCCAGCTCGGGTGTGCTGGAGCTGTGCAAGCATGGGACAGAGCTGACCGCTGCCCCGAGCAGTCCTCAGCCTGAGTGAAGTGCAATGGTGTTCTCTCAGCACAGCAGCCACTGAACTCCCCTAGACTTCTCTGCTGCTGAGTTAGGCTCGCAGTATAGACAATACCAGAGGAGAGTCTGAAAGAAAAACAGTGAAGCCACTTTTTAAATGAAACTATCTATACCCCCTGATTCACACCTGGCAATAGTGAGCTTGGCCACTGCTCGTGTGCAGTACTTCTGGCGCACAGATGATACCATACAACTTTGTTCAGGCATAGCATACAGATCTTAACCATCCCATTATACTATTGTAGTCTTCCACGTAGGTACATATATTTTTGTCTCTCTGCCAAAAAGAGCATTCCTCCTAAATATTTCCACTAAAAAACAGCTTAAACTTGCAAATACGCATGGAACTGAAATTCTGAAATGGAGATTTTCACCACCTCTGTGCAGATGTTATGACTCTCTCTGCTCATTTAGCTTCTGAGACTGTTGATTTGAACTCCAATTAATTTCACTAAAGACCACAAATCAGGTTCTGTCATAACTAAAGAGCATGGTGTGATATCATTATTGCTTACCTCTGAATGAACCTGAAAAGCAAGGTTATCAATCCAGACATAATTGCCAGTGTTGCCAATTAATTGTTCCTGAGCAACTGGCAGCCTCTTTCACTGGGAGCCTGTCAGTCCCAGAAACAGCAATGCGATATGGCAGCCTTTGGGTGGGATGAAAACACCCTTTCGAGCAAATGTCAGTTATTAGCAGTAGGCTGTTCTTTCAATCTTTTGGTGTACATCTCTGATTTCACCATGACCAGATGGAGATGCTCTGTGCAGTCTGTACCTTCTTGGGTATGGCCAGGATCAACCAGTCTTGGCTAAGCCCTATGTCAGCCATATGCTTAAGCAGGTACTTACAGTAAAGCATGAGGTTAAGTCCTACTGAATTCAAAATTAGTTAGATACTTAAGGGTGATATTTAAAAATTACTCCAATAAAACCCATCCTTGCTTAGCTCTTAATCACAGAAGTTGCAGGGGAAAGCAACTACATCGAAGCAGCATCTGGGCTGCTAGAAAATTAACACATGAAGAACACAGTATATTATTCATAGAAGGTTTTAAAATATTTTTGCCACTTTTTAGAATGAGGGCTAGCCTTAGCAATGAATGTTAATTCCAGCTAATTGGAGTTAATTCCAGCATTGATCTCTGTAAGCCCCCGTGTCTCCGTCTGTACAATGGAGCATAAGGGACTTTTTATGAAAGTGGTTTCACAGTAACCCATGTTACTCTCTGTAAGCTTTGGGGTTGATTTCACATTTAACCTTTTTCCATCTTTCCATCTGTTGAACACAAATCATTTCTGGCCAAGGCTTACAGAGTGAGGGTCACTTTTTCATAACATGACTGTTTAAAAAACCCCTCAGATTATGTCATGTGGCTTCAGTTTAAATGTAGTTCCCAGCTAATTAATCTGTTAAAGTATCTATATTTGCAAACAAAGAAAAACTATAATATTATCCCACTGGAGATCAGCAAAGGAATTTGGGGAATGCAAATGTTGATAATTGCAGTTCCTGCACTATAGTTAGCTGGAGCAGACAGATGGCTGCCCTAAAGCAGACGTCTCTTGGTGCCAAGAGTGTCACACATGGGACAAAAGGCAGTAGATCCAATTGCAGGATGAAAAGCCAGATTCTGATCTCCCGCCTCATTTTATTCAGTCCCTTCTCAGTTAAAATTATCATGGGGCATTTCCCAAAGAAAGACCAGGAAGATTCCCAAGAATCTTAAGTAGATAGAGACCAGGGTCTGAGAGGGGGCTGTAATTCTTCTTTCCTTTTTTTTCTTTATTTCTTTTTTTTTTTTTAACCTGTGCCTGAGTTGCTAACTAACCAACACCAGTAAGGTAATTCTGCATGACTGTAGAGGTATTCCTGTGTGTGCATTTAGGTGCTTTTGGTATCTTGAAGAACTATGCATTTATTTTTAACACTTGCCATTCCTATGGCTTGGAAAGTAAAGATAACCTTGTTTCTCATTAAAAACACACACCAATACCACCACCACTTCAACCTTGATGATAACTACTGTTTTGGCTTTGTTTGTATTGAGCTTTTACTTCATAACATAGATTTTACAAAGCATAGGATGATCTGCATGTCCCAGATGACGAACAGTACTGTGCCAGCTCAGTCAGACCATATTTTCAGAAGGGTCCATCAGACCGAAGTATTAGCAACATCAGTATTATTTTTAGTTGACTTACAGACTCTTGAGGGTGTATTGGGTTTGCATGGCAAGGTTTTGGTAGTGGAGGGGGCTGCAGGGGTGGCTTCT
>NW_010521242.1:13663-14245 GCF_000687285.1 Phaethon lepturus | reverse complement strand
CAGGGAGGTGCTCCAGGAGCCAGAGCAGAGATTCCCCTGCAGCCCATGGGGAAGACCATGGTGAGGCCAGCTGTGCCCCTGCAGCCCATGGGGCTCCATGGTGGAGCAGATCTCCACCTGCAGCCTGAGGAGGACCCCATGCTGGAGCAGGTGGATGCCCAAAGGAGGCTGTGACCTCTTGGTAATCCCGTGTTGGAGCAAGCTCCTGGCAGGATCTGTGGATCCATGGAGAGAGGAGTCCATGCTGGGGCAGATTTGCTGGCAGGACTTGTGACCTCATGGGGGACCCACGCTGGAACAGTCTGTTCCTGGAGGACAGCACCCCATGGAAGGGACCCAGGCTGGAGCAGTTAGTGAAGAACTGTAGCCTGTGGGAAGGACTCACACTGGAGAAGTTCATGGAGGACTGTCTCCCATGGGAGGGACCCCACACTGGAGCAGGGGAAGAGTGTGAGGAGTCCTCCCCCTGAGGAGGAAGGAGTGGCAGAAACGTGTGATGAACTGACCACATCCCCTATTCCTGTCCCCCTGCACCACTGGGTGGGGAGGAGGTAGAGAAAATCGGGTGCGAGGCTGAGCTTG
>NW_010521242.1:12519-13214 GCF_000687285.1 Phaethon lepturus | reverse complement strand
GGGGGAAAAGTGTTTTACGATTTGGTTTTATTTCTCATTACTCTACTCTGATTTGATTGGTAATAAGTGAAATTAATTTTCACCAAGGTGAACCAGTTTTGCCCATGATGGCAATTGCTGAATGACCTCTGCCTGTCCTTACCTTGACCACAAGCTTTTTGTTATATTTTCTCTCCCCTGTCCAGCTGAGAAGGGGAGTGATAGAGCATCTCTGGTGGGCACCTGGCATCCAGCCAGAATCCATCCACCACGGAGGATAAAACAAGATTTTTCATAGAAATTACTTCAAAAACTGTGAATTGTGGGGCTTTGCATTGAGAACCTGCATGTTGCTAGTGGCTGCAGGCTGGTTATCCAGAGGTGCCAGCTTTTGCCTTGGTTTGCTCTCTGAACTCAACAGGCACTTTCTCTGACACTAGTACAAATTCAAAGACTCATCTGCACAGGTAGGCAATGAATGAAGCACACCAGCGGTCAGTCTTAATGACAGAAGTAGAAATAGGGAGACATATTGCTTGAATAGACCCAGTAACAAGCTTTCAATGGGGTTTAAATGCTGCTGCCCCCATTGCTGCCCCCATCACAGCCAGTCTCACTCAGCTTCTGCACTTGCAGTCTGAGCGTAGACATGGGCCTCTGCAAAAGCAAGAGGTTCATCTCAACCTGATGCTCCTTAACCATCTATTTTATTGGAA
>NW_010521242.1:7699-12488 GCF_000687285.1 Phaethon lepturus | reverse complement strand
AAGAGTGTGTTGTAGATTTATACTTTCTTATAGCAGAGGAAGAGGGGATCTCATTCACACACCAGTGCAGCTGGAGCAACCCCGCTGGTATTGATAGCATGTGAGGAGTTCCACCGCGAGCTCAGTGCCCTTGGGTGAAGCTCTGGATCCTGAACTTGTAGTGCTGCAGCACTCACTCAAGCCTATACTTGTGCTCTCAGGTGCTTGTCTGCCTCCCCTTCTTTCCCTGCCCTCCTCGCCAGGCTTTGGCTATAACTGCAATAGGAACTGACTCTCGTGATGGCCACATCAAATCTCTTTATGGCAGTGGGAGCTGAATGCTGGCTGAGAGGGCTCCCCTGTCTGACAACCTTCACCCTCTTCTTTCACTAAGCCTTAAATAATGAAATCTTCCAGTAGAGTGAGCTGGCAGGATTGTGGCATGGATAAAGGCTACTGTTGCTCCTTCCTCTGTGTGCATGCAATTTCTGATGACTTTCCACACATTTGCAGTAGCATGAAGATAGTTGGGTTTCTAAGCCTGTGAAATACTTTGCACTGAGAGGGGTGAACATGGGCTGATGAAGAAGTGCTGTGCTGTGAAAAGATGCCAAAAGCGACAAAAACAACTCTTTACCCAAAAGCAGTGGCACGGCTGAGCCCTGCTTGTACCCTGGAGTGCCAGAGGAGGAGATGAGATAGGAGATGATGCTCAGGCACCAGCTCAGCAGACACCTTTCCACAGTGCCCAGCCTGCCATAGAGTGAGGAGATTACAGACTTCCTGGGGACTCATCTTCCCCTGATGTCAGCTCCTGCAGTATAGCAGGGGGCAGGGATGGTTTTGCTTCCCATCTCATCACAGCCCTACAACTTCTGTCCTGAGTAGACCAATGGGTCAGCTGAGGCAGCATCCTGCTGGTAGGACCCACAGCTCTGGCTACTTTGAAGGAAGATGCAGCTTCCTCAAGGCGATGTTTTTCCTGCCTCTGGCTTGTGATCAGCTTGAAGTCCTGAAGCCTAAGAACTGATGAACCTTGTAATTTTATCTCAGCTGTCAGAGCTGCAGATACTGTCCTGAATCACCTCGATGTGAGATCTTTGTTTAAAACTTGCCTGCATGCTTTACCTCCCTAATAGCTGATGGTTCTCACAGGTCACAGAAATCATCTGCTACAGCAATACTCAACCTGTGTCACTAGTGCCTCCAGTGCATCTCGTGCAGCCTGGCAGTAGCTCCCCTCACATCTGTTCTTTGTGAGGCAGGCAGAGAGCTGATCACAGGAGGCTGCGGGGGAGAACAACCCCAGGCAGAGTAGTCATGCTTGCCTCCGCTTCTGTTACAGTCAAGAAGGAAGAGAAACATGCTCCTCCTCCTCAGGCAGCTGGAGAAAAAAGAAACCACAGAGGACCACAAAACCATCACAGGACCAACATCTGTGAACACTGTGCACTGCCTCTAGCAGGCCAGGACACAAGTACGTGAAGATAACCCCGTGTGGCAATTTTGCACCAGTTGTTCTGTGGTTTGCTTTCATATGAGAAGAATTAAATGGAAGCTGACACAAGATCAGAGCCAACAGAATTATGTTTTCAAACGCAAAAAACCCCACAGAACATCTCACAGGCATGTTCCTTCTCAAACAGCTCCCACCCCACTTAGTGCTCTCCCTCCATCAGGCAAGCAGGGGTGACTGAAAGCAACCTTTATGCACCTGAGGCAGCTAGTTCCATTAAGCAAATCTTCCTGAAAGAGAGAGTGAGAGCCCAGCTGGGGAAAGGTTTTCTTAGGCTATGGATTTCAGGTTCTTTATTTCTCTTTAAAGTCTTATTAAAAAAAAAAAAAAAGAAAAACAAACACAGAGTTTTTATTTCTCTTTAGGGCCTTCTCAGTTTGAAATAAGCCTTCAGCCTGATCCTGGTAAGAAGCAGGCCAGACTAGTAGGTGATGAAGAAAACCAGAGGAACATGTTTTCCCAGCCTATACCCATTACAGGTATGTCATTGTTTCTTTTGGAGAGATGTGTAAACCAAGCCCTGGACAAAGTTTTATAAGGGCTGGTGGATCATGTATTTCTACAGCTTGCAAAACTGACAAAGATAGAAGTGAGGATTATCCATTGCTCTGAAAGATAAATATATGAGTATAAACAAATACACCTTCTCAGAAGAAATTTTTGCTTTCTGTAGCCTTAACGGCCCATCAGGGAAAGAAGTAAAAAGTAATAGAGAAAGCTGACCACTTCTCTCCTAGCAGCCATATTTCTACAAGCCAACAGCAAGAAAACCTATATAAACACCTGCCTTCAATAGGTGGCTCACAAGCACCTTAATTAGTCCTCCAGACTTGTGCTCTTCTGCCTGAACTTGTAGCCAAGGGAATGGGATGCACCTCTTCACCTGTCCTTTTGCTGCCCAGTCACCTAATACATAAGTGTTTCTGTGCTATATGTGTTTATTTTTTAATATAACACTCCCTTGCATCAGTGAAATTGTGCCTGTATTAGAGCAGCTCTCATCACAATGAGCTCTGCTCTCAAATTCTTTACTAAATGTAACTTTATGTGCTATTAGAGGGGTTAAAATGGTAATATGGTCTAGTGACTGTACAACCAGTGGTGGAGAGAAGAGGCGGAGCCTGACTGGGCTCCTATTTTTGCTTGGGATCTGCTTTCCAGGGCACATTCAAACTGCACCCAAAGGATGCCAGGCACCTCTGGAAGCTCTCCAAGAGCAGGTGGCAGCCTGTGTCACAACTGTAATTCAGCAAAAGCCAGGGTGCACAGAATGCGCGTCTCCTTGGTGAATAAATTCACAATCTTTCAGCTTTTCCCAAGACTAAACACAAGATTAATAGCTGCTTCCGCAAAGCTGAGAAAGGGGAGGGCCTGAGAGGGGAGCAGGTTAAGGCAATATTAAATAGCAGCTCCTGCTCTTGGAAAGTTGAAATGAGGTTTGGATCCACAAAAAAAATACATGGTGATGCCAGAGGTATCTGAAGGAAAACCTTTGGTCTTTAACATCGGTGCTCAGTAGCTGCCATGCTCCTGGGTTACCTAACACAGGCTTTTACATTTCAGCTGGGAGGCTTTATAAGCAACTAGCTGTTTGCAGATGTAGGTACCCAAAACAGTAAAGTCCTGAGCTGCCACGAGCTGAGCTCTTATGTGAGCCCTGTGGTGCACGGTTAAGTCTGCAGGACCCGCAGTGCAGACGCACTTGGCAGGGCTGTCTGCAAAACAGAGGAGCATGTGCTGGTGGTGCCAGTTCTCTTTTCTGCTAGTGCTTCTGTTATAGTTCCTTTCTGGGGGCAGGACTGAGTTGAGATGAGTTTCCTCTGACCTTCCCACCTGTAAGACAAATGCTGCAAGCAACAAACTGGTGCATATGAATGCAGCTGCTGAAGTTTTGTGCTCCACATTGTGCTCTCTGTTTTGGGTCAGGCCATGCATTTGTGGAGGTACCAAGATCAGAGCTGCTGCCTTTATTCTTTTTGTGGTTGTAGTGCAAAATGCGGTTTGGGGATTGGTTTTGTTTCTTTGTTTTCTCCTTACAAAGCTGTCTACCCGTGAGTAGTTATCTCCAATTAACCCACAGAAAAAGAGACCCTGGTTTCAGGGAGGCAGTGCAGGAATATGAGGCAATGCATTTCAGCTCCAGGACAGGAATTCAGGGTCTTAGTAGCTGGTTGAGTGCCTAAACCAGGCTAAAACACCCACTGAAGCTGGGGAGGAGCAGGGTTGGGATCATATTCATGCCCAGCTCCTGCTGTTCCCAGAGTTTCAAAGTATTTAATCCTCTGTGGGCTGAGACTTGAAAAGATTGTGTTTAACCTCCTCTGAATGAGAAATGCTCCTAATGGGGTACAACGGAAACAAAATCAAGTTCAAAGAAACCACAGGAATGTGGCTTGCTGGACTTGTGATTCGACTGCATGGATTTATAAGGATGTATCCCAGCCTGCTATTTGATCACTACCATGTTGCAATGAGTGGTGAAAAGCACCTACCTGTGGTCACCTTTTCCTTCTGCAGCACTGGGGGGCCTCCCAGCAGCATGTCAGGAGGCTCTACAGATCACAGCAAAAGAGATCTCAGCCTTTTCAGCCTGGACCCAGCAGGGTTTAAACGCAAATATTGCTGCTTTAAAATTTTAAATTCCCTTATACTTTGGCAAAGGCCAAATTTGAGTGTTGTTCTTCAAGCCCCTGATGGTGCTCCAGTGGTCTGAGTGAGCTTAAAAAAAAAAAATCAGGTTTAAAAAAGCAGCGGTACTGAGCAGACCTCGTACATAGTGTGTATGTATTTTCTGTGCAGCCAAATGTCAGAACTGCAGGCAAAAATATTTATCTCTGTACAGTACGTGAAAAGGCCATGAGGAATCACAGCTTATCCTTATTGCTTCTATTCAGCAGCTCTGGGGAGGGTAAACTCTCTCCAAGTGCAGATGCCCCAGCTCAGGGGCATCTGAAAGTGTGTCCCCTCAGAATATTATCTCCCTGCTGCAAAACTGCATTGTTAACCAATACCAGCTGACATCTTTCCATAGGCAAGTAAATAAATGTCTTTTTTTTTCCCTGACTTGTTGCAAAAAAACCACCCACGATGTGTTTGAGGGGAAAAAAAAGAAGTTAATTCCCTGATGTGAAAATCCAAAGCAATTGAAAATGATGAATTCTTCCCTGTTGAGGTATATTGCAACCAAGGGCTTGTCTTCCAGCTTTAGAAAAGGCAGTGTCTTTCTTTAGAGCAGGTCCAGCTTCTATTGGCAGAGGGGTGATGGCAAGGAACAAGGGGGTGAAAGCAAAGCAG
>NW_010521242.1:6665-7668 GCF_000687285.1 Phaethon lepturus | reverse complement strand
CGGGCGGGGGGGGGGGGGGGGGCCAGCCTGTCCCCCTCTGTGGTGGAGGTAGAGGCAGGGGATGCTGCCGTGGTTCAGGCAGGGCTGGGGGCTGCCAGAGCTGCCCGCTCGCATGCCCAAGGAGTGCCACAACTGGGAGGGCAAGGGCAAACATCCAGGGCCACTGCAGCTCTGTCCGCCACGCACGGTCTTGCCCTGGTGCTAATTTAAATTTATAGTCTGAACTCCAAAGCTCTGTTTAATATTAGCAGCTGCATCCTGCGGGGCACCACTGTGTGTGGCCCTAGAAAGATGCACCAGCAGATGGTTCCTGTCCCTGAGAGCCATCCAGCAAAGAGGCAAAACATCCCAGAAGAGGCAAAATAATCCTCTGTATTTCTATGTGGGGAAAGCGAGGCATGACGCAGCAGGCACTGCAAAAATGTCAGAAGTAAATCCTCTGTCTCCACCAGCAAGGAGACAGGGAGCACAGCCGTGTGTGGGGGCACACTGTGGGGAAGCAGCAGCACCATCGCCCTGTGCCTGGGTCTTGCTGCAATTGGTTTGGGTACGCAGCAGCTGGGAAGCATTTGGGTTCAGGCCTGGATGTGGCCCTGGTGGCTTCCCCAAGTCCACTGCGACCTCTTTGCTGGTGACTGTGGAGAGGTTGGGTCCCCATTGTGTGCAGGGAGGTGGCCAGGGAGCCAAGACCTGGTGCTTGAGCTTTGGGAGCCCACACCATGTGTGAACCACAGAGGACATTCTTCCCCACATTGCTCCCTGCCATCATGCTGGCGTCTCGCTGGCAAGACCCTGAGAAAAGAGCAAGACAGAAAGTGTACCTGAGCACTTACCCTCTCTAATAAATTGTCCAAACAATCCTTTGGACCCCTCCAGGGCTGAAGAAGCAACTGACATGTGAGGTGTGCTAATGTGTTCTGATAGATCTTTAGTGAGAGGCAGAAAAAGTAGCCAGTCCCTTCCTCGCAAGGAGAGCCAGCTGCCTGCTCAGCTAAAAGCAGGG
>NW_010521242.1:0-6634 GCF_000687285.1 Phaethon lepturus | reverse complement strand
CCTGCTGAGGGAGGCACAGCCATGCAGGAGTGCTAAAAGCACTGGGAGAAACAGGAAGGTGGAACCAGCAGGATCAGGCAAGGGTAGCTGTACCAACACTCGGAGGTTGCTGCTCTGACATATACCAGCTCCCTCTGGTATGGTGGGACTCTTTTCATTTCTAAAGTTGCAGTCATTATTTGCCAAACCTGAGGGCATCTCATCTCCAATACTAATTTCCTGCCCTGGATGCTGATCCAGGCCATAATCACTTTGTTTTTTTCCCAGGGCCAGGCAAGAAGTACACTGGAAATGAGTCCAGAGCCGGGTCAAATGAAGAAGTATGATCCCCTGAGGAAAAACATTTCTCAGCTAATGAAGTGTAAATGCAAATGGCAACGAGGGGATGAGGACCAGCAAGCCACCAACCAGTATTCATTAAACCTCCAAGTACTCTGAAATATAATTATGGCCACAGCAATCTTGGCCGGGAGACATGGTGTGGGGCAAAGGCACCACTCTGGTGCAGTGAGTTAATCTGAGGCATCAGGGTCATGCATCTGCCCATTTCTTGTGTTCCCTGTTAATTTCTGTCCCACTTTAAGAAGAGGGAGAAAAGGTGGCACAGATGCTTTTTCCTGGCGGGAATTGCAGTGCCGCTCTAGTTTGTTGTAGGTAGTGTCACAGAGCTGGGAGGATGAAATCCCAAAGCCATAAATCCCTCTGGCAGGCAGCTGAGTGCATGGGGAAAAGGCAGGCTGGCAGGCAGCTCCTGCCCAGTGTCTGTCGGCTCCAGGGTGTCTTTCGTGGTTGCTCTGGCAGGGTTCTGACAGCCGCATTTATCACATGCCAGGGCTCAAAAGAAAAATGTGCCACTCGTCTTATGGTCAGGAGTAGCCTGTTGATCAGTAATGCATCCTATAAATATTGTGTCCCCTCTGCTAACAGGGAGACCAGCAGTAACCAGTCTCTTAGTCTTTTGGGAGATAGAGTAGATCATGAGATTAGTTTCCTTTTTTGTTTTTTGTTTTGTTTTGTTTTGTTTTGTTTTGTTTTTGGATACCCTTGTCAGCAGTAAAGTATATTAAATATACTGTAAGCAAAAGCTCTCATGCTACCCAAGAAAATATATTCATTTAGAGAGCTGCTTCATGCCAGTAGGTTTCAGCATCTGTGTTTACTGTTCACTGGTTCTCTGTAGGCATAGAGACAGGTCACAGCCACTGGCAAATCACTTGAGCTCCAGAGAAAAGTTTTTTCAGATTTTTTTTTAGGAACTTACATCCTCCCTGAAATATGGAGGAAGCTAGGTGTCGAACCAGGGGCATTGCTGGAGTGCCAGCAGGGACCCAGAGCACCCCATACAACGTGGGACTTCCCACTCTGAGCTCCTGTCCAGGCCGGGGCACCCCAGGGCCAAGCTGAACCCCTGTGGTGTAAAGACACACCCTGGGGTTTACCTGGCCGTGTTAGTGTAAGCCCTCCTCCACCACCACTGCGGTTCCAGACGGAACAGTCTGGGGGTGAGCAGGATCTGAAAAGCAGGTCATACCTGGCACCTTTGGAAGCTCAACTCTGTCAAGCTCTGACCCTTAAAAACCAAAGCTCCTCAAACTGGTCTTTGGCAATGTGGTGGCTGTACCCAAAGTTGGAATAGAGTGATGTCCCAGGAGGGATTTCAAGCACTCACCCTGGAGGAGTATTTGCAGAAGGTGATGAACAAGCCTGAGGAGGGGAATCGGAGAGCTATTTCCTCCGGCTGTGTTTTCTAATGCAATTCAGTCCCTGGGGAGCAGGGGACTAACACCTAACAGTCGCTTTGTGCTGTGTCCTGAGAAAGAGGCAGCAAGTCTTTCTGAATCTGCAGGTGGACTTGGGTGACGATTTTGTTGTTGCCACAAGTGTCAGCTTCGGTTACAGCCACACCTGCATTTGGACTTCCCTGCCAACGTGTTTAATCCACTGAGATACTGGCCTGCTCCCACCTCCTTTCTAGCCTTTGTATTGCCCCAGATTTTCTGGGGGAGTGGGGTTTGGCACATCCCAGGGTAATACTGCCTGTGGATATCTGCCACCCCTGTATTGGGAGAGCCATGGTGCTGCTCACAGCTTAAGGGGATTATGTGGTTCTGCAAGACCAGGGTGAGCAATGGGAAGCTATGAGGATACTAAGGAGCTACCAAGGTGTATGGACAGTAAAACACACATCCTTGCTGGGTGGGAGTGAAGCAGGGGTGGAAGGAGGGTCCTGCCAAGCTAAACCCTGCCTCCTGCAGGCAGAAAGGCTGTGCATTACAGACAGCCATATGGGCAGCTGTCAGTTTACAAGAGGGCAGGAGAAGTCATTGACAATCCTAAAGGATGCGGAGTAAACCCTTCCCATGCCTCTCCTCTGGATCTAGTGGGAGTATCAGCAGAGGGAGAAATAATACATAAGGCAACTGACAACTCCTGCCAAAAAACAATAAATACATTTCCAAGTAAAAAGTATATTTCCACGGCTTCTTCCCCATCTGCAGAGCAGACAAGACAAATATGGCCTAATTTTCACAGGCACCCATGAATCCCACTAGCTTTGGCAAGTGCTGCAGATGCTTGCCTCCTCTGGAAAACAGAAACCAGGTCATAAATCTCTCTCCCTCTACCTGCGTCATTTTCAAACTTTTTAATTAAAACTGCCTTCTATTGTTTCTGGGGTCTGGAAATTAATTGTTATTAATACAGTTTAAGGCTCAGTTGCTCAGATCCTTTTGTCCTTCAGATGTGTGGTGTGATCAGAAATCTGGTGCAGACCGTAATCCCGCTGCCTTAAAGGAAAAAAAAATCCATTTTTGGAATTCACTTTGCAAGAGTTGTGAGCCTTGTTAAGCTCAGTGCTACTGCAGCTACCCTATGGTGGCTAGTGGAGTTTCTGGCAAGATGGCTTATGTGATTGTATTAGATCCACACCACTATTACTGCTAAAGCATAGTCCTGTGAATAAATGAGAAGAGGGAAAAGGCCAAGTAAAAGAGATTGGTTTTCAGTTTGTGAACCTGGACAGCTATTTTCCCAACATTTTATATCCATATTAATATCTTTCTTTTTCTCTCTCTTTTTCCTCTTGTTCTGACTATATACACATGCATATAATCAACAGCTCTTTCTGCATTGCTTGGCTCCTTCACGTTTTCTTTTGCCTGTCGATACCTCCCAGGCAGAGGACTCTCCCCTGACTCCTTTCTCTCCACTGCTAAGTAACCATGAGTAACCATGGCCATGGCTCGCGGTCTGTCCAGCACACTGTTCCCTGAGCCGTGTGTGGTCTATTTGGTATGTAGCCCTTACAGTCTCCTGCATTTGTTCAAAAGCAGCTGGTGAGCAAAGAGCACAACAGCACACACTGGGCCGCTGTGGCTGCATTTCTGTTTCTTGCCTGCTTTTTTGTGTATTGTGGGAGGATTTCTTATTTGCATGTTCTCAACTTCCAGGCATGCTACATGTGCGCAGACATACACATTCAAATGAAAGACAGTCGTGTTTAATGCATGTTCTGCATCTCCATCTGAAATCCAGCAAAAGAGAGAATCTCAAGAGTAAATGCTCCCTTGGTGTATATTGTAGCTTGTCCAGATACAGCTTTTCTTCACCAGCTTTTCCCTGTCTCTTTGTGCTACCATCTTATATCGCTAATGCGCTGCTCTGTGCCCTTGCAAAAGGGCACCACATTAGGGATGTAGCTACTGTTATTCATTAACATCTAATCTTTTTTGACATTGGTAACATCTGCAGCGTGGCAGGGAAAAATACACAAGACGGGTATGGAGTGGATAAAAAGAGAATTTCCCCATTGCCCTTCTGGCCTGCTTCACTGCCTGTGAAACAGAAAAGAGCAGGCAAGGTTGCTTCTTGGGAGTCAAGGTCTGAACCACACAAATATTGGATGGCCCAGAAAAACAGACGACACATTAGCGTTCTCACCACCTTCCAGGATCAAGTCCACATGTTGCATTAAACCATAAGGACTTGTGCGTCGCAGTCTGATAAACGCAATCACATGCTTCTTTCAGTCCCTCTCTCAAACACAGCCCTGCTCATGCTCGTGTGGAGAGCATTGCTCAGACCATGGGGGTGTCTGTCCACCAGGCAGAGACTGTCATAGCTAGCAAGGGCAAAAGTGGAACTAAAGCTACATAGCTCTGTTTGTTAGTTTCTGTCTGACATTGAGACTGTTGAAGAAAAATGCCTAGATTTGAGCAATAGCTTGAGATGTGATGTATTAATGTAGATTTTCTAAAACGTTTACAGGAAAACAAGCACCTTACCCCATGGTTTTTAGGTAACAGTACATAACCCTCAAGAGAGAATAATGTCACTTTTGAAAGCTACATGTTAGTAAGTTTACATGGGAAGTGTATGAAGGAGGATTATAAAATATGCTTATCTGTAGTTGCAGGAAACTGGCCTTGGTGGTCCATCAAGTCCCTTCTTTGTACTCCTAGTAATCTTCAAGATACTTACCTCATAGCTAGTAAAATGTCCCAGCAGCTTGTGAAAGATTGAGCAGAACGTTATGGTTGCCCATGCCTGTATCTAGTGGGTGGGTGGCTGTTCTGAGCACTTAGCAGTAAGGATCCAGGCTATGTTTTCCTGTTAGGCTTTACTGCAAATTAAGTAAACACATACACAGAAATCATTACAAATATCTCTAAAATAGACTACTTTTTTTTCTTTTTCTTAATAACTAAAATGACTGGAAATTAGCAAAATGCAATCCCTGAGTCATTTAGGGATACAATTCAGATCAAATCAGCCAAGTCATGAATTGGCAGCAGTATGAAATAAAGTCAAGAGCTGATCAAATCATCAAACCAATGCACACAAGTTTTGAGTAATGAAGGCACACAACATATGGCAAATTTTATGAGATTTTATGAAACAATGAGCACTGCTCATCTTTACTCCAGTTACACTTGGCACTTGCCCACACATACTTTCTTTCTCTTTGCCTTCCTTAAAATCTTTGGGGTTTTTTTCCTAGGAAGTAACTGGAGAAGCAAAGGTAACTTTCTTTATTCTGATCCAGTAAAGATCACCTGTTGATGATGGATCTTTTTGGTGTGAAACCAACTGAGGAAATACTAAGAGCTTGCAAAATGAGAATGGTTAGAGTTTATTCTTGTTATTATATACAACATGATAGCTTTATTAGATAAGCCTATTTCACAAGATGGAAGATCAGAGTTGTTTGGAGAAGCAGGAGAGGAAATCTCCTTCTCTTGAGAGCTTAGAGAAGGTCCCGACCACAACCAGCTGTTGCGACTTTTGCCTTGCCCTAGCTGCAGCCCCTGAGCTGCTCTGATGCAGCCAGGGTTATGTGGGCTGTGTTAGGTGGTGAAGGAGAAGCAGCACAAGTTAAGCTGAAACCCAAAAAAGTGTGTGGAAAAGGGGGCTGAAGCTGTGAACAGCTGATTGCCATACGTGCAATTTGACTTGAGGTGTTTAGTGTGGGGATATGATGAGACATCTCATAGTTATTAAGCTATAGAAAGTAGGTGTGTGTCTAGAGGTGGAGAAGAGCTGGATGTATACAACATTTATGCAATATGTCATCAGTCAATCTCAAATTCTTATTGGCCTAAACAGCAGCTTGCTATCATACTATCTACTTTTTCCATTGAAAATTATGTTAGCCATCTATGCATAATGTTTCTTCTCTCATTCAGATGATCAGAACTGTCCTCTGTGTGTGTGAGAGAGTGAGCTCAAGGATTTAAGATTTGTGGGGAAATTCAGAAACAGCATTTTAGATGCCATATATCCGCCCTTGTACTACCTGTGTAGTTTGCAGGCTCTTTCTGTCACAATGAAGAACAGCCCCGCAAAGGCCCCTCAGCAGTCCTAGTGCCACAGAGGTTTCTTACTCCTTCCAACTTGCATGTCCTATTTGCTCAATGTGACATATTTATTACTAGCTTCAGTCTTGCATGGTCAACCTACCTTATGGACTGTGTAGTGCAAAGGAAGAGAGAAAATTTAATGAAGGCAAGTTAGATGGTAGATATTCCTCCAGGCTTGTTCTAGGGTGAGGGAGAGACGCTAGACACAATCTCTGCAGGTAGGCTAGCAATGCACCTGCCACTGTTGCTTGCTGAAGAGCTGGGCTGATGGCACTTTACCAGAATAGGCTGCTATTATTTACAGTAGGAGATTGCCCAGATGCTGAGACCTTGTCGGCTTCAAGTGCCTTGTTCAGCAACAGGACAAAGGAGTGAAAGTCAGATGAGAAGACCACTCGTGAGTTTCGTGGGGAAGCAGCATTGCTACGTTCAGCCAGACTAGGACTGGTCTGAAAGCTCTTGCTGTTAACTCACCACTCCACTGGCATTACACAATGAGCTCACAGCTCTGGATTGTTTATGGTGACCATATGTCAATGCAGAAAGCATTTTACCACTGCGCTTACTGTTAATTAGCTTCAGCAATGCAAAGAATCCAGCGACTAAGTGGCAGCAGAGTCTTCACCCTGCAGGGACACCAGCATGCCCCAGGGCAGTTGGCCACCTACTTGGAGGCTGCTCCCTCCCATGCTCTTAACACTGTTTTCTGAGGAGGCCCTGGCAGATATCTCCACTGTCCAAGGAGTTCAAGATCACAGAATCACAGAAACACTAGG
>NW_010521241.1:1006-1338 GCF_000687285.1 Phaethon lepturus | reverse complement strand
GCGCCCCCTCCACCCGCCAAGGGCAGCCCCCAGGCCATGGCCAACCAGCATTTCATCATGGTGGAGGTGCACCAACCCAACAGTGAGCCCGACGTCAATGAAGTCAGGCCCTTGCCCCAGGCCAGAGGTGAGTGTCACGTTATCGGCCGCGGGGTGAAGAAACCCTCTCTGGGGTCTTCCTCAAGAGAGGAACGGGAGAAGAGACCGATCTCAAGGGCAGGGACTGGGGGAAGTAGTTGGAAGAGTAAAACCTGCATCAGGTCCCTACCTGAGGGCCAGGTGTGGTTGCAGGGCTTCCCCCTTCCCAGCAGGGACGTGGGCTGGCCGCGCGC
>NW_010521241.1:0-965 GCF_000687285.1 Phaethon lepturus | reverse complement strand
GTGACGGGGGGGGCCGCAGGGGCAAACGTTGCAGTTTTGGTTCGAACTCCGGATCAGTAGGGTACGGTAAAAGCCACAGAGCCTGGGTCGGTGGGGCCATGGTTGGTAGCAGTGTGTTGGTTTGCATTTTCCCCATGCCAAGATGAATTTTCAGTTGCAGAAAACAGCTTGACAGCATCATGGCAAAAAAAGTGAAAACCCAGGGAAGACGTAAAGCCCGCCGCAGCACTACCAGCAGTAGTGGTGGTAATCTCTCAGACAAAGCCCTCGGCCCTGGGTTCTGGCAAGGCTGGAAAGGTGGCGAGGCCCGGGGCCAGAGCAGCATGCAGCACGCCCTGCAAAGCCTCCCTGGGTTTCCAGTGCAATTTGGGCTCTTTACTTGAAAACCGAGCTCCGTTCAGGCGGTTGATGGTGACTTCTCTCTCGTATGGGCTTTGCTGAGTTAGTTCATGAGATCTGCATCCAGTGGAGTTTTAACAGAAAAAAAGAAGCAATTCCGTGGTTTTCTTTTTAGGGGAAGAAAAAAAAAAGTCTGATTGTGCCCACCCAGAACTTGGGAGTCAGATTTCTCCTGAGCGTATCCTGGGAAAAAGAAGTGGAAGTGGCGGGGGGACTGTGCTGGGCTCCACGGGTCCTTCGGCAAATGGCTCTGGTCCAGCGGGCTGGTCTTGGAGCCCTGAGGGTGCCCGGGAGGGTGGGCTCTGCCTTCGGCTGAGACCCGCTGGGGCTGGGGGTACCCACCGCATCCCCGAGCCCCTGTCAGCCCCCCGCAGTGCCCCATTTGGGGCCAGGCTCCGCGGGAGCCGATGCGAGTGGCATTGTCGCCCTCCTGCGGCACTGTCGTGGAATCGCGGGACGGTTTGGGTGGGAAGGGACCTTTACAGGCCATCTTAGTCCAAGACCCCGCAGCGAGCAGGGACGACATCTTCAGCTCGATCGGGTTGCTCAGAGCCCCATCCAACCTG
>NW_010521240.1:21392-21673 GCF_000687285.1 Phaethon lepturus | reverse complement strand
TGGCTGTCCTAGAACTGCCCAGGCATGGCTGAACAATCCGGGTGGTACAAATGCTGTTTGTAGATGACTGACTTGCTTGGGTTGCTCCGCGGAGCGCGTATTTGAGGAGGAGGTGAATGGTGGGAGCTATCATGGGGGCTGTATGGGGCCACCAGTCCCTCTGAAGTGATCAAGATAGTTAAATAACATCTAAGTAATGCAGAAGACATAGCAGTATATTCAAATAACCACAGTTTTCAGCAATGTGAATCTGAGAGCTTTGTGTCTGTGACTCATCTGGG
>NW_010521240.1:0-21361 GCF_000687285.1 Phaethon lepturus | reverse complement strand
TCCGATGACTGCTTAACACAAGGTTTCCTTTTCCCCATATGTCAGAGTTACATTACTTCTGCTTTCCTGATCAACTAGGTTCCTTTTCCTGGTAAAGCCAGCAGAACTCTTACAGCTGTCAAAAGCTGTGGGAGAAATGGGCAGATGAATCCAGTATGAAATCTTGAGGAAAATCAGCCCCAGGATCTGGGGAATGATGAGCTAGAACAGTGATACTTGCAGGACTGCTCTCCCTTCTCAGGCCTGACCGGTATTACGGCGCAGAACACGAACAGTCTGGAGTCAAGGTGGCAGGCAGGGGCTGCCCAGCTGATAGATCGGGATGGTCTTTATTGTGAAGATTGCAGAGAAAATCACGGAGTGGCTGAAGTAATGGTGATACAAGTGAGAACACGGACTCGCAAGCAGTTCTGAAAGTTTGGGAAATTACTGCTTTGATCTTGAATTTGAAAAACTGTGGCACTACACTGCAGGAGTTTTTTTGTTTATTAACAGGTATTTGAGTTCCAGATCCAAATGGCTTAGTATAATGCTTAGAAAAGTAGATAGGTAAAGATATCACGGACTTTGTAGGAGATCTATTGTACCTGATCTATTAAAATAATTTGAAACAGTCAAAGAGAAAAAAACCCTGAAACTGGCCTATTAGTGTCATGAAGGGGTGATTCAGATTGCTTAAAGAACCAATGTCAAAGATACTAGCAAAAATGGTTTTAATATGATGTTGTAAAAGTTCAACTTAACAAAGTTTGATGGCAAAGTTCACTCTCTTACTGTATGGCACAATCATTTGAACAATGATGCAAATTTACCAAGACACAAATCAAAGTTACCAAGTCAAAATCTGTCATGGTTTCAGCTGGGATAGGGTTATTTTCTTCGTAGAAGCTAGTATGAGGCTATGTTTTGGATTTGGGATGAAAATAATGTTGATAACATACTGATATTTGCAGTTGTCGCTAAGCAGTCAAAGACAGTCCAGCTTTTCATGCTGGCCTGGCAGCGAGCAGGCTGGGGGTGCACGGGGAGCTGGGAGGGGGCACAGCCAGGACAGCTGACCCAAAGTGGCCAAAGGGATCTTCCATACCATATGACATCATGCTCAGCTTATAAAGCTGGGGGAAGAAGGAGGAAGTGGCGACATTCAGAGTTACGGGCGTTTGTCATCCCAAGTGACCGATATGCCTGATGGAGCCCTGCTTCCCGGGAGATGGCTGAACCCCTGCCTGCCCATGGGGAGCGGTGAATGGATGCCTTGTTTTGCTCTGCTTGCATGTGCGGCTTTTGCTTTACCTGTTAAACTGTCTGTATCTCAACCCACCAGTTTTCTCACTTTTACCCTTCCGATTCTCTCCCCCCTCCCACCGGGGGGGAGTGAGCAAGCGGCTGTGTGGTGCTTAGTTGCTGGCTGGGGTTAAACCACGACAAAATCAAAGCTACCATACTACACGGTTATGTGTGATATCGGTCGCTTACCAAAGATCTGCCATTGGTGAAAGGTCTCTGCCTCAAGGAGTGACCTCGAGAGGCATCCCAGCTCAAGGGGAGATCACCGCCATGCAGCCACGCAAGTGGTTGTCTTGTAGTCAAGTTGCATGCAGTGGGAAAGGTATGCATGAGACTCCTTGTACCCACAACTTGCTTTGGTCCCTGGTAAATGAGTCTTGGAAAAACCACCTGCTCTTCTTGTGTTAATCGCACGATTGGTGTTCCAAGCTCACATGCATCGATGCTCACGGTGTCACTCTGCTCCTCTGAGGGTTTTTCAGAGAACAGGTTGAAACTAGAGCAGCTCTTGTCCCGGCTACAGCTCAGACCTTTCTCTCTTCTGGAGTCTGTACCAAACAACTGCTAGTGTGGTTAAGGGGTTGAGCGCATCCGTCACACTCCACCCCATGTGATAGTACACTTACCTCTTGCCTCTATGTCATAAATATGTGGTGTATTGCAGATCAGTGGTAAGAGTCTAATTATGTGATAAGTTGTTTAGTTTAAGTATCATACTACTAGTTATATAGCATTTCACATACAGGATCAGTTGATTGTATATGTTTTACATGTTTGATTGATGTAATTTTTTTCATCTTTTGCAAAACTTTGATATATGGAATTATTATAAGCAATAAACGTAATAAAGTTAAATCTAACAAAACTACAACTGGATGCAGCATCAAATTCAAAATTCCACTTGCTGTTGGTGACCATCCAAAAAGAGTTACCTGCCAGAGATGTTCTCTGTCTTTTTTCACTCTTTCTAGGACATGGTGTATTTTCTCTGCATCATGATGGATGGTAATTTGGGTTCTTTGTCTGTTGTTCTGAATTAGTTTTAGCAGTTGACTCAGGTCATCATGTTGCAACAGTTCTCTCACCAATGTGAGATTCATTCCAATAGGGGTAGGCAATAAATCTTGATACAACATACAGTAACAATTGGAGGGTTGTGACAGAAGCTGAATAGCTAAAGTCACACCCCATAATTCTGTTAAAATTACAAATACAGATATTTGAGTGATTGTATATATCTATGGTGGTATTATCTATAAATACAAAATGACAAAGGGTTCTTATACAAACACATCCATTTCCAACGTATACAAGTACAGTTTTGTGGGTCTCATCAGGATGTATTTCAAAATTACAAACATTTTGTTCAGTGTCAAGACAAATGTCTTGGGCCTTAATGGTATTACTTTCACAAATAAATCCATGTGTTCCCGTACAACTCATGTATCAACATCAACAGTTTGCCATTTGTTCCGATTTTGTTGGGCCCATTCTCTATGTTCTAACGGATAGAGGACAGTTCCGTTGTGCTTTAATCCCAGTGCAATGATTGGGTATATGGTATATACCGAAGCATTTCATATTGTTAGAATAAAAGCTGTGGCTTTACTGTCGGTGAGGTCATAAGTGAAACTAACTAGATGCCATCAGGATTGGAATTCCCTTTCAAGTTCAGTTGCATTATTCCAGATTACCTTTGGAATTTCAGTGGGTAAAGTGCCCTCTTCACCTTCTTCTAATTGCTGCTACCATAGATTGCATCCACAGTTGAGCTTGGATACAACTAAGAGCTAAAGGAACATTATTTTGGGCTGCACCAAGTGCACACTTAGGCTCAGGAATGTCTATTTTAAATTTAAATAGTCCCACGTCCCTGTGAGCCCAGAGGCAGATTACAGAAACAGGTTGTACTAAAGTAAAATTGTACCAACAGCCCAATTCTTCAGAGGCGCGATGTTTTGTATCTGCCATGTTTGATGTAATGTTGTGCACAGAAATCTCAGTTGCCTTCTCATGGGTAGAGCCATTGATCATCTGTCATCCTGTTTTAATTTCTTTCCCTGCTGTTCCCCCAAGTCAGGGAACTTTATTAACATCAGTTTCATTTTTATCCAAGCTCCATTCATTTTCTAAGTATACTTCAGTTCCATGTATGACCACGGTGCAAAGATTTAAATTTCCTTTACCAGGGAGTGTTCCCATAGTCCCGGTGTACTTAACACGAGCTTGAGACCATGGCCACACTAGGGTTCTCTGACCACAGGGTAGGATACGAAGCATTGTTAGGATTTGGAATAGTAACACGAACACAGCATTTCTGTTTTCCATCCTGCGGGGTGCTGGAAGAGAAAAATAGAGAATTGTTTCAGTGGGGAGAGCCTGAACAGTTTACCCTCCTAAAAAGAAGGAAAAATCCATGGCGCACTGATCCTGTTTTGCACCATTGCTACCAATAGTTTCCCAGGCAAGCGGGCCATGAGGTTTAGTTAGTCATAGGTACAGTTCCAATCTGTGGTAAATTTACCATGACGTTATCCTGGCTGTAACACTATCGGATATTTCCTTTCATCAGAAGGTGGAGCATCAAGCTCAGCTTTTGAAAAGAATGCTTGGCTCCTGGGGCTCCCAGTGGGCCCATACCAATTATTCAACTGATGAAGTCCTTTGGAAAGTCGAGTATCCCACTGAGCCTCGTGTGGCTTAAGGCTCTTTTTCAATAAGCCATTAGCTCTTTTACCATCCCATTTGATTGAGGAGAACATGGGGTGTGGAATACCCATTAATTTCTTCTTGTTTTGCCCATTCTTGCACTTCCTTACACAAGAAGTGCAAGTCATTATCATTTTGGATGACATCAGGAGTAGGTAGACTTGAGAACGAAAAAAAAGCACTTGTACTGTATTTTGTCCATTGACCTTTTGGCACTTAGTTGCCATAAGCAAACTGGAGACTACTTCCACTCCTGTAAGGATATATTGATACCCCACAGAGGGTTTGAATGGCCTGGTATAATCAATTTGCCACGTAGGTCATAAAGGTTTCCCTTCATTGATAGGTAGAGGTGGTGCTTTAGCAGGATGATCTGCTTGTTATTTCAGTCTACACTGGGGACATTCTGTAAGGGTAGTTTCACAAGTTTTTCTGTTTCTAGGCCAACCCTTGCTCCGTGCAGTGGATTAAAGCACTTCTTTACCTGTGTGACCTAATTTTTGATGTAGCCATTCTCCCAACCAATGTCACTCGAGATTTAAGGAGTTTCTTATTTTTATTTTCCTAACTTTAGTCAATTCATCAACCTTTCGGTTCCAGTTCTGGCTGGTTTATTGTCCTTGGCATGAGCTGTCACCCATCCCATCCTGAATGGTGTTTTTCTGGCTATATTTAGCAATAGTTGCCTACCTTCAGTTCTCCAAACTGGAGATCTGTTTACTTCCCAGTTCAGGGATTCCCACTGACAGAGCCATTGCGTGGCACCAGCCCATACAGCATAGGAATCTACATATATGATTTTTGCTCCATTCTATGCTGCTAAAACAGCTGCTCTAAATTCTCCTACTTGTGCACAGCCTTCACCTTCTTCTATTATTTGACAGTGGTAATGTTTAATGCAGCAGCCTTATATTGCCATTTACTGCCATTTATCCTTTTTGCTGAGGCATCAATGAACCAAATGTCTTCTGCTGATGTTCCCTCAGTGAGGGAAGGTGCACTTAAAATTGGTGAGGGTGTAAAAGGTTGTTGTAATGCTAATGAATCTGCATTTATAAACGTGTAATTTGGAAACTTTAGTATGCCCTTCGGTTAACTTCACTTCCTCTGCAATTCCTGTTAAGTAGGCATACCACTTTCTGACCATAGGTTTTCGTGCAACTCCTTCTTGGGGAGCAGTCCCCTTTAGGATTGCTTCTAGCAAATTAAATGGTCGTCTGGTTTGCACGGCCTGTCCCTGGTGTGTTTTCTCAACTTGTTTCACTGCTCAGACTAAAGACAAAAGTCCTTCTTCCCATTCAGAGTATCTCTGTTCTGTCTTTTCAAATGCAGTCGAGCTGAATAATAAGTCTCTTTGGTCCGTCAGGGCCAGTTTGGAATAGGTTAAGTACCATGTTCAGCAAAACTCCATTCGGCTATAACAGGGTCACAAGGGTGTACTGGTCCCAACGACTGATATGTTTTTAATTCTCTAATCGGAGTTTTTATCGCTTCCTTATGCTGTAATTTCCACTCCCAGGGTTTGCCCTTCTGTAAAAGTGAATATAATGGATAAGCAAGGATAGAAAATCCAGGTACATGCTTTCTCCAACATCCTAAAGTTTCCAGTAACTGTTGTAACTCTTCCCTAGATTAGGGCATTTGCAGCTGTTCGATTTTTCTTAAGGTATCTGGAGGAATCACTGCACTGCCCGCTGTTCACCAAGTACCTAAAAATTTGACATCTCTACTTGGTCCTTGACATTTCTCAGGTGGGATCTCAACTTCTGCTTTATGTAGTGCTCGCCACACTGCTGCTGCCATTTCCCCCACCTTTTCAGGGGAATTTCCTCCAATTAGAATATCACCTATATATTGGTACAGTTTCACATCTGGAGGGAGTGAGACTGTTTGTAAAGGTTCAGCAAGTGCAGCATGAGCAATCGTGGGTGAATGTTTATATCCCTGTGGGAGTCTGTTAAAGGTCTATTGTATCCCCTCCCAAGTAAAAGCAAATTTCTCTTCATCCTCTTCCTGTAAGGGGACCATAAGAACATACCTTTCACATCTAGCACTGCCAACCATGGGTGTGAGGCTGCTTGTAGCATGGCTGTTAAAGTTGCAATATTGGGTACTGCAGCCATTAGCGGGGCTGTGCTGGCCTTTAAGCCCCGATAATCAATAGTTAGATGCCATCTCCTGTCCAGCTTTCAGACTGGCCAGACCGGTGAATTATATGGGGAGTGGGTTCTGGAAGTAATGTGCCATTTTTCCAAGTCCATTATTACCTCAGGAATTCCATTCCATGCCGTAGCAAAAATCGGGTGTTGCGGCACATTGATAATCTTTGAATGAGGGAGTGCAGGGGCTGCCTGGAGTACACGCACCGTAGCCTCCCGATTTCCGTCAGAGTTAGGGTCGACATTTGAACTGAAGGACCACGCACTAACGCCTGGCAAGCGCCAGGTTTGGTCGTTCAAAACACTGAAACCCAAAATATTTTCATTGTGATCTTTAACTGCAAAGCGAGTAGATAACATGCGCTTCTCGCCCTGGAGCCATAAATTAACTTTTGCAGTTTGGCATATAGCACTTGCTCTGTTCACTCTGGTAGTTATAACTCTTTGCCATCCAGGTCAAACACACAACACCTCAGCATCCTGTTGTGTTAATATTGAAATTTGTGTTCCTGTATCTATTAGAAATTTCACCAGTTGTCGTTGAGGGCCAACTGGAATCAGAATGTGTTCTGCTTTAATGATGGGTCTAGTCTTATATTCAGAGGAGTCCAAAAGGGACATTTGCCTCTTCATGGTCATCAGGATCACCCCAAATATCACCATCCCAATCCTCTGGGAACACTATTAGTTTCTGGATTTGCATGGGGTTAGGTGGATGCAGGACCTGCATGAGCATTACCTCAATCTTTCCTTCCAACTTTTGTGTTTTCTCCTTTTCTTCCTGTAACGGCTTCTGTAGCTGTTGAGTTTGCAGGGACAGTAATCACTCAGCTGCCTTGCTGCTTTCTATTTCCTCTCTCAGATCTTGTCTCTCTCTATTATGCTTTTTCTTATACTGACAGGCAGCTTCTAGGCAGATGCCTAACATCTTACAAATAATTCCTTTTCCTTTACCATTTTTAATATTTCATCTGGCTGAATTTAATTGTTCTTCAATAGCACCCCAATCATGCCAGTGGCCGTAAGCCCATTATTCTGAGAATTGGGGACTTGGACCTATTCCATGTTTCCGTAAGTAATCAGTGATACTACTTGCCATCCTGCCAACTACACCAATTTGTCGCAAAGGGGTGATTCAAATCGCTTAAAGAACCACCGTCAAAGTTATTAGCAAAAGTAGTTTTAGTATGATGTTGCAAAAGTGTGACTTAACAAAGGTCGATGGCAAGGTTCAGCCTTACTCTACGGCACAAATATTTGAGAAATGATGTGAAGTTACCAAGGCACAAATTAAAGTTACCAAGACAAAATCAAAGCTACCATACTACATGGTTATGTGTGATATCGGTCGCTTACCAAAGATCTGCCATTGGTGAAAGGTCTCTGCCTCGAGGAGCGACCTCGAGAGGCGTCCCAGCTCAAGGGGAGATCACAGAATCACAGAATCACTAAGGTTGGAAAGGACCTTCAAGATCATCAAGTCAAATCATTAATCCTACCTAGCAGGGAGCGCTCAAAGGCGGCTCACGTCGGCTGTCATATTTATGGAATAAAGTGGTTGGCTCGTAGTCAAGTTGCATGCAGTGGGAAAGGTATGCATGAGACTCCTTGTACCCACAACTTGCTTTGGTCTCTGGTAAATGAGTCTTGGAAAAACCCCACCTGCTCTTCTTGTGTTAATCGCACAATTGGTGTTCCAAGCTCACATGCATCGATGCTCACGGTGTCACTCTGCTCCTCTGAGGGTTTTTCAGAGAACAGGTTGAAACTAGAGCAGCTCTTGTCCCGGCTACAGCTCAGGCCTTTCTCTCTTCTGGAGTCTGTACCAAACAACTGCTAATGTGGTTAAGGGGTCAAGCGCATCCGTCATAGCCAAGCAACAGTGAAATTCAGTGACCAGTAAGAAGTAGCTTCCAAAAGCAGACAGCTTTTAAAAATAGATAGCTGAAAATATTAACAAAAAATCTGAGATAAATCATAGAAAAAATACTTACTGAGCGTACCCATAACTGCTTTTTATGAAATGTTTAGATGCAATGTCATTTTTAATGGAATAATACAATTAAGAGCAATTACAGTGATCTGCTCATCATGCTGACCGAAGTTGTCCTAGTGGCTCCTGGCTCTCCATGACTGTCTAGGTGGGTCTGTGCCTCTTGTCCTGTGCAGCGGGTTAGCTCTTAGGGCAGGCAACATGGTTTTGTTGACAGGTGCTTGCATGTGCTGCAGTAATACAAATAATAAATAAGAAATATTTGCCGATGGTTTCCTATTATTGCAGTAGTAAATTGCACCTGATAAGCCTGCTTAAGCTTGCAGGAGGAAGAAAAACACTTGTTAATCTGCTCTTTTCTCTTCCTGTTTAAATAAACCAACTTTTCTCCAAAAAGGAAACAGTAGTTTCTGGTGAATAGCTTTATACTGAGTAGATTTCCTGCATGTGTTTGTAATCTGTACTAGGAAAAAGAAGAAAAATAATCTAATGAATTTTCAGGTCAGCTTTGACTATTACAATTTATTTATTTGTAAGTTTGCATTGCACAGCCCATAAAATCTCATCTCATAGTTTTTTGCATAAAGTTTATGCAAAACTTTCAACTGAGTTAAAATATAGTATTTGAAAAGATATGCCCTTGGCTAAAGAACTCAAACTGGAAGAGAATTTACCATAAGGAAACTGTTCCTGTGACTGATATTCCTATGGGTTGAGTGAGAAGCTCACATTAAAGTGGGTTTGAGGCAATGCCTTTGTCTCTTGGTGGTTCTGCTACTCCAGGCTGTGTCTGGATGACGTGCTGGTCACCTGGAATCAAGGAAACCTCTGATTGTCCTCCTCCAGAAGATTAAAGTTTGCTTCATGGGACAGTGATGAGAGCTGCTTGCTTTTGAAAATGAGTACTCCAGGATTTCAGCTACCCAAAATGAAAACACGACACCTGCCTAAGGGAATGCAGAGTCATAGGGACAACCTGTGATAACTAAACTGCCTGACATTTTTGGAGTTGCTATACTGCTTATAAGGTTCTCATTTTAGCAATGAATAAAGTAGCATTTGTAGATGCTTATGTCACTGTCTTTAGGAAAACATGGAAGATTATTGTAAACACTGAAATCTAAGGCTGTCCATTAAGTTAATTGAGATGAATCCCATCCTAAATCATCTTCACAAAGGCCCTTGGCCAGTTACTAAACAGTGCTGGATGCCTTTGATGAGATGCTGTGTGGCCTGACTCCAGCTGATGTCCAAGGAGTGGAATAGCGTGGAGTAGGACTCCATGCAATAGCTATCATCTTTTTTTTTTCCTTTTTTACTGACAGGGAAATTTATGTTTCTTCTGTGTTGTGGTTTAACCCAGCAGGTAGCCAAAACAACCATACAGCCATTCACTCACCCTCCCCTCACTCAGCGGGATGGTGGAGAGAATTGGAAAAGAAAAAGGACAAAACTCGTGGGTTGAGATAAAGACAGTTTAATAGGACATGGAAAATAAAAAGAATAATAATAATGATAAAAGAATATACAAAACAAGTGATGCACAGCACAATTACTCACCACCCGCTGACCGATGCCCAGTTAGTTCCTGAGCCGCGGCCCCTCCCCAGCCAACTCCCCCAGTTTAGGTACTGGGCATGACACCATATGGTATGGAAGATCCCTTTGGCCAGCCTGGGTCAGCTGTCCTGGCTGTGTCCCCTCCCAGCTCCCCGGGCACCCCCAGCCTGCTTGCTGCCAGGCCAGAGCATGGAAAGTTGAAAAGTCCTCGACTGCTTAGCAACAACCAAAAACGTCAGCACATTATCAACATTTTTTTCATCCCAATTCCAAAAGATAGTCTTATACTAGCTTCTATGAAGAAAATTAACTCTATCCCAGCTGAAACCAGGACATTCTGTGAAATGTTTCTACGCTGTCTCAATATTGCATAAAGATACTCAGCACTTCATAAGAAGTGGCCTTGGAAGGGTTTTTATGACGTGCTAAAGATTATACACCAAGTGAACAATAGTGCAGCGACCAGAATTCTTTTCTTTTACCAAAAATATCTTCCCACAAAAGTGGAAAAACAAGCTGTAAGCTCCATCTGCTTCCTCACTTGGAGAGATCCAGCAGGTCCTCCAAAGGACACCTTCTGTTTCCCTTGGGACTCAGCTTCATTTGAAGAAACACCAGGACAAAACTCGTGGGTTGAGATAAAGACAGTTTAATAGGACATGGAAAATAAAAAGAATAATAATAATGATAAAAGAATATACAAAACAAGTGATGCACAGCACAATTACTCACCACCCGCTGACCGATGCCCAGTTAGTTCCTGAGCCGCGGCCCCTCCCCAGCCAACTCCCCCAGTTTAGGTACTGGGCATGACACCATATGGTATGGAAGATCCCTTTGGCCAGCCTGGGTCAGCTGTCCTGGCTGTGTCCCCTCCCAGCTCCCCGGGCACCCCCAGCCTGCTTGCTGCCAGGCCAGAGCATGGAAAGTTGAAAAGTCCTCGACTGCTTAGCAACAACCAAAAACGTCAGCACATTATCAACATTTTTTTCATCCCAATTCCAAAAGATAGTCTTATACTAGCTTCTATGAAGAAAATTAACTCTATCCCAGCTGAAACCAGGACATTCTGTGAAATGTTTCTACGCTGTCTCAATATTGCATAAAGATACTCAGCACTTCATAAGAAGTGGCCTTGGAAGGGTTTTTATGACGTGCTAAAGATTATACACCAAGTGAACAATAGTGCAGCGACCAGAATTCTTTTCTTTTACCAAAAATATCTTCCCACAAAAGTGGAAAAACAAGCTGTAAGCTCCATCTGCTTCCTCACTTGGAGAGATCCAGCAGGTCCTCCAAAGGACACCTTCTGTTTCCCTTGGGACTCAGCTTCATTTGAAGAAACACCATCAGAATTCTTAAAATGGTGCCATAAAAATACTTAAGCAACCCAATGCTGCCTTGAATTCTTGTTTGAATGTTTTAGTTGGCATTCACATCCTCACACCCATAAACATTCATGTGCTGGCTTTCTTTTTAGGTGCACTTTCACTTATGTATATAGTTATTAATTTTTATATAAATTGAAGCAATACAGAAGACAATCTTCAAGTATTTTTTTTTTTTAACTCAGCACTTCATTCCAGACACAAAACCACTGTCCAAATGATCTGCTGGTCTGTTCTGGTTTTCACTGTCTATACGATGAATGCAGGATAAATCCCATGATTATCTATGCATCTGCATGGAAATCATTCAGCCATTAATCACTATCTAAGATAAGACCATGTTTGCATTTTCTCATATGCTATCCATTTTTATATTGAAATATCAAAAGTCAGTCTAATACAAAGAGTGTTGATTTTTAATACTGTGGTAAAATATTAAGCTTTCCCAGTGCTAACAGGAAAAGGTTTTTGCTAAAAGTAACCTCTTTCTTGGGTCTTTAAAAATATGTTAACTGGGTATGTGTAATAATGCACTGTTGCAAATTCTGTGGACTCCTGCATGCCTTAGGTGGATATTGAAGTGATGATAGGAGACAAAGTGCCCCCACCTGAACATAAGCAACACTGAAAACTGGTGAAACTGCAAAGACAGACTCTTTACGTGCTCACACAGTTTTCAAAAAGTCCACCTCTACACCTGGTAGCGGTTTATCATTAAAACCTCTTACTTAAATGAGAAGGAGATGATGGTGACTTCTTGCCAGTGAAGCTGGCTACCAGAGCTGGGGTCAAGAATACACTAGGAAAAAAGACTTGTGAAGAGGCCCTGCTGTGTTCCAGCTGCTGCTGCTGTGTGCACATCCCTCCGTCCGTACTCGGCTCTGCCTGCTCTGACATGCAGAGTATCTGCCAATGGAATTGAATAACTGCTTACAGCTTAATCAGAATATAACTGAGAATTTGACATGCTTAAACAGGTCAGGCTAAACTTTCAATCCTGCTTTTATTCTTTCCTTGCTCAGGAGCAATGCATGTCTTTTACTTTCAAACTACCTTTGATGGATTGCTATATGGATTATAAAATGGTAATTTTTTTCATTATTTTATTTTTAAGAATCTGAGGTTTAGTTCTATGACCTAGGCTAAGTTCCATGTAAATTTGACTTAGATCAGAGTAAATCACTGCAGCCAGTAAAACTCTTCCTTCTGCAAAATAAGCCTTCTGGTTTTTTAGTCCTTTTTCAAGGACTAAAAGGACCTGCCTTCTGATTACTCCTTATTCCTCTGATGCTCACTGCAGGACGGTTTATGTGAGCAGGCTTCAGCTGGCAAGCTTGTATATTGTTCCTGTCTACTTGAGATGTCCTTTCAAGGAGCAGCAATCTGAAAGTCTGATGGCAACGGTGGGATGTCGGCAGAGTGGATTATCTGTTGGATTAGTGTTGCTGTCTGCCAGAGTAACCTGTCCTTGCTGCACACAGCCACTCTCAGAGGATGCTCAACTCAAAATCCTGTTTTTTGGGTCAACGCGCAATTCTGTCATATAGTGTGTGGGGAAGGCACCTGGTTGGATTGAGGTGCTGGGTTCCAGCTAACATCTGCTACTGGTATCTAGGGGACTTTTAAAAGATGGCACAGGTCAGGGTGGTCGCCTGGCTACGGTGGGGGAAAGGAAGGGAGAGCTGAAACACGTTGCTTTCCCCGCTGGCTCTGAAAAGCAGAAACCCAGATCTGCCGGGAATCTGGGCCAATGTGTTCCTCACACTTCAGACGACAGTCCCACTCGTTCCTCACTCCGCAGGCTGTACCGTGCCGAGGTTTCGCAGCCTCTCCCGGTGCCAATGGTGTTTCCCGGTTTGCCCTGCTTCCCTGGTGGGCGAGAGGGGCTGGCTTCAGCACGCAGGGCTGCCGGAGCTCTAACCGCGGAGGACTGCAAGCTGGTAAAACCTTTTTCATGAAAACATGTTCATCTGTTGAAACTGAAGGTCTTTGCAGGGAAGAGTTGATTTTGATGAATTCCCCATTTAAAAAAAAAGGCATATAAAAGGCCCAGCAGATTTGAGAACGTATGGGGTTTGATTCTCCACTGTCTTACACATTGTGCCATTGTTTATGATCTGACAAAGCAGATGTAAAACGCACCCATGCTGCCTGGTTAGGATTTGCTTCCACTTAGTTACAAGTATGTTTGAATACACGAGATTAAAAAACCTGGTGAATCAGTTCCCTCCTTTTCCTCCATGATCATTGATGCTTTGTTACCTGCTTTTGACACATGTAGGTTTATACAGTCTTCCTCTACTGAAGTCTTCCTCTTCTGCTTTGCCTACCCAGCCTTCTCCTTGCTTTATCTGAAGTCTTTGCATCTTTCTGGGTTACTACATCCCAGGTGTTTTGAAAGGAATGCGTATTTAGAAATTGGAAGGGGTGGGAGGAACAAGGGAGACAGTGATTTTTTTTGTGGGAGATGCACATTCTGTCATCAAAGGAAGAAGATGATACTTTCCCTCCCCTTTAGGACCAGTGACTACATCTGAAATACCACATCCCATTCTGGCATCCTACAACTAGAAAAAATGACAAGAAAGAAAGAAGAAAGATAGAAAAGAGCAGTAAAAGTGACTTGTAGACTAGATATATATTGACTTATAGGGCAAGATTAAATTAACTTCAAAAACGTATAGTTTGCCCAAGCAAAAGGCCACAGAAGATACGGCTGTCTGAAAGCAGATGGTAAAGCTGAGCAAAGAGGGGAGTTGGTTGTAGTAATTCAAGGTGGGTAGACATGATGGGATAAAATGCAGAAAAGAAAAATGCATGCTTGGTATAAAAAATAAGCTTGCCTACACTATAGAACTGTCTCCTTAGCATACTGTATTAGTGGTAGTTTACTGTACCTAGTTATAGAAAGTACTTCAGAATTCATCGTAGGTTCCCTGTGCTGTAATCAACTGAATAAACTAGTGAAGACATGACTCTAATACATACTTATATTTCTGCCATGCTTGAAAAGAGTCTCAAAGACCACAGTGGCAGGTAGCTGTATGTAAATCTGTAGGTATGAAAGGCAAATCTTTGACTTTTCCTGACCGCTTCTTGCAGCTTTGGGAGTCATTTTCCCTTAGTTCATGGTTGTCAACATTTGCGGGTATTGTGCAATTTCTCACTATTGCTTCAGTCCAGGAGCCTCTCGCTCAGGTCCAACCTTTGTATCCGTTGGAAGTCCATTATCCATCTGTAAGTCTACTATGGTCAGAGATGGAAAAGCAAAGGGAGCGAATGGAGTAATTGAATGTTTTGAAAGGAATGCATGTCCTTAAATTTTAATTTGCTCTGTCGCTGTGACATCATGTCCAAGAATCACAAGGTCCGCTGCAATTATATGTAGAAGAGTTTGTTCTGGCACTCTCTTTCTAATAAAATTAATGCCAGGATCAAAATACCCCAGCTTTGTCTGTTCAAGTTTGCATGCTTAGAAATACACTATTTTTAAAGATTTAATGCAATCATAGAGCATGATGTGTGTCATCACCAGCTAGCCACTGAAAATTAACACTACGGGGCTTACTGAACTATTTTAGTATCCTTTATGGGTATTACAAGCCTTGTACATTACAAAGTCTGTTATAATTATCAGTTTGATGTCATAAATGGTTTGTGGTCTGCCCCATCAGGTTTATTATTCCTGAATATAAACTGGAAAGAACTTCAGTGTCAGAAAAAAGACGAAGTGTTGTTACGGCATTGGAGCAAAAGTCTGCCTAATCCAGTGTTTTGTCTCTTATGGTAGCCAACATAGGTTGCTGAAGATAGACATTAAATTCCATACAAACATGAACTTCCCAATATTTTTTCCCACTCTCCAGTGATTTGTGGCTGAGGGATTTCCCAAGTCAGAGCTAGACAAACTGCAATACTATGGACATGAGCACTGTTAGCTGAATTTTTTCAGTTGAAAGATATTCCCATCAAAAGATTCTCCCTTTGATGAAATATGCTTCTCTTTTAACCTGAAATTTCAAAACAAAATTATTAATCCTTAATATTTTGAATTTTTTTTTTAAATAAAGTAAAACAGTTAAAAAATTACAGCATCTCTTTTCATTTTCTAGCTCTGAAAGATTTCAATCATAGAGGCCAAAAGTATGGAAAAAATGGAAACAGCAGTGGACCTGTTAAATCCAGTTACATTCTGTGGCCAAACAGAGGGAGTGACATGAGAATAAAAGGTACAAAATTCTAAAATGTTTAAATTTGTAGGTTTTGCACATAAGGGAAATGGAAAATATTTTATTTTTTGATCTAACTTCCCCTACAATATAACTAACAGCTGAAAAGAAAATGTATTTGAACATTTTTCTGGGAGAAATTTTTTTGACCAATTGTAGCTATAACATTCTCCAGTCATCTGAATATATATATTAGCAAATATTTATTAAAAATATTTCTTAAGGATTTCAAAACTTCCTGCTCTTAAAATTCAACAGATGCCCTAATGCTAAACACTTTAATTTTAGATTTTGATATATTTGTACTGGACTTCAGAACCATAGTGTATGCTTGATGTTGTCGAATAAACTCTTAGAAACACACTTGCACAATATATATTCCACAGATAAAGTTCTTGGATTGCTTCTTTATTTGGCCTTGTGCCATATTCACAGAGTAATAATGCCTTGAAGGGGGTAAAATGGCTTTTTCTTCTCCAGGTGCAGATGGCCTCCACAGAAGTGTGTTATGGACATGGAACAGTTTGAAGGGTCATATTAGTTTCAGGATGAACCATGTATACCTGCAATTTGTTTCATGGGGATTGTGGAGAGCAGAAACTAACTTAGATTGCTCTGATTCACATTTGGGACAGAACAGTCGCAGCCTACAGCACAGAATAAGGCTCTCAGTCCCCATGTCCTTTTCCCTATTATTCATACTCCAAAAAGGTAAAAGGAAGAACAAGGTAAAAGAAAGAACTGAAAAAACAGCTTCCAGTTGCTGATAACCTCAAGGCAATGTGTACTCAAATCACAGAATCATCATTCATTAAGGTTGGAAAAGACCTTTAAGATCATCAAGTCCAGCCATCAACCCAACACCACCAGGCCAACTAAACCATGTCCTGAAGTGCCACATCTACACATTTTTTGAACACTTCCAGTGATGGTGACTCCACCGCCTCCCTGGGCAGCCTGTTCCAATGCCTGACCACTCTCTCAGAGAAGAAATTTTTCCTAATATCCAATCTAAACCTCCCCTGGCGCAACTTGAGGCCATTTCCTCTCGTCCTGTCACTGCTTACTTGGGAGAAGAGACCAACACCCTCGTCGCCACAACCCCCTTTCAGGTAGTTGTAGAGAGCGATAAGGTCTCCTCTCAGCCTCCTCTTCTCCAGACTGAACAACCCCAGTGCCCTCAGCCGCTCCTCATAAGACTTGTGCTCCAGACCCCTCACCAGCTTCGTTGCCCTTCTCTGGACACGCTCCAGCACCTCAGCATCCTTCTTGTAGTGAGGGGCCCAACACTGCACACAGTATTCGAAGTGCAGCCTAACATAGGTACAGCGGTTCCCCTAAGTGGAAGAAATCCAATTCTACAAGTTACACATCTTTTTGAAAGACAGAATTAAAATACTTTTGTTATGTGATGTTGAAACAAACAAACAAAAAAAGATGCATCCCTTGAAACACAGCAGGGTGGGGAAAAGGTGGCAGTGTCACTACTGCCAGCCCAACCCAGCCGGAAAAGGAGGTGGTGCAGGCAACCTAACAAAGGTGTTCTTGCTGAGGCTTTCTTCCTTGAAGAGATTTATTGCATGAAATTAGATCCAGGCTGGCAAAAATTGCTTTTTTTTTTTACAACTGGGTTAAAATATGCTGAAGTTCAAGATGCTGATACCAAGTAAATAAACATGACATTTCAAAATTAATGTGGTACTAGGGAAAATGGCCAGAAAGCAGTTGTTAAGATGGTTAAATCATCTTTAGGTCATACTGGAAAAAAAATCCCACTGAAGTTTTCAGTGCTGGATATGTTTTATTGCTTCTAATATAAATTTACTGATGATAGTTATTACCATAATTGGGAACTGATCACACGGGTCGTGGAGGTCTTGGGTGCCTTTAAGCTGGGCTAAATGATACTGGTCTGTGTGTGCTTTCTTGAATGCAAAACAGTTTCAGTATTTAATAGTAATTTTAATGTGAAAAAGCCAATTTTTAGTATTTTACAAAAATACAGAGGCATGGCTTGTTACATTTATATATTCCTATTGCAGTGAATAGGAAGTGCATAATACCTTGGCATTTTTGAGGCTGCAAGTAAAACCTTTTTTAAAATTTTACCATTCTACAGTGAAAGAAAAGTAGCTTGCTCACTTTTTTGCACTTTTGGTATTTCATTTATTCCTTCCAGTCAACTTGTTCTTTCCGGCATGCTTAGACAAACTGCAAACTCATGTACATTTATAGAACTGCTGCAAGCCAGGAAACAGAACCAGATGAGATAGAAAAAAAAAAAAGGCAGGATGCATTCATTTGTTCTTCACTGTGTTTTCAACTGAAACTTAAAAGTATTACAAAGATAATCATCTATTGCTTTTACATAAAGTAGAGCCAGCTTTTATATGTGCCATGGCAGCTGAATCTCCAGTCAGTTGGCATTTTGTCCAGCATCTAGTATCAGTTTGAAAAATGCCTTCACTTTGCCAATCTCACATTGCCAAGTCACAGTTCAGAGTCACAAGAGAACAAAGGCAAATTCAATAGCTGGAAAAATACAAGAGAAAAAAGACTGGCCTTGGACAAGATTTCATTTAATGCTGCTAGGAGCTCTAGCGCTGGCTAAAACTGTTTCAAAAGCCTGTATTCTTCTGCTCTTCCTTCAGGAAATAATATGTTAGTGTGCCTCAAACCCGGTGGAGCCACCCAATGGAAACTTAACTGTATAATGCACACGCTGCCAGATGCTGTTCTTTGTAGCTGTGGCTAAAGCTGCAAGTGTCTCAGTTAACTTGCTCTGAGATAACTCGGGTATCTCCAGCCTTAAGTGGAATCTGCAGCAAAGATAGAGGATCTTCTAAGTTTCCTGGTTTCTAAGTATTTTTGATGTTTATGAAAATTGTACCCATATTTTAGCAAATCTTCCAAAAAGCATGCCTGTTAGTTGGCATGTAATCTGTACAGAGGCTATTGGCACTTGGGACAATAATGCACACGTTAACATTAGTGGACATTCTTAGATGCTCTGTCCCCTCTCCCTGCTCCTTACTTTTTGAGAGGAACCATGACTGAAAGATGATGGAGAAAATGGTTTTGTAAAATAAATGACAAGCTGGTTTTTAGCTGATCTTTAAAGAACCATACAAGATGTATGTTTTGGAAAATATTTAAGATACAGTCACACACTGATATCTTCTGAGTACCTCCATCACTCTCATGCGACATGTCTTTTCAAAACTCTCCTTCATGCAGACATCTCTATGATTTTGCAGATATTTAGCATCATTCAAAAAATTCCTTTCTCCTATCTAAAGTTAATAAAGGGCTTCAGAAGCAGACAGAGAATCAAACTTGTGTCTTCTGGAATCAATGAACAACTTTAAGTGTCATTAACATCACTTGTGATCAACAGAGCCAAAACTTTTTCTTCATTACAGCAAGAATAAAAAATGTTGACCATGTCATCATGGACCTTTCTGGACAAGTCTTGTCTGTTTTAGTGAATTTGTGACAGTGATCAAATACAACTTGTGACCTTTTGTCAGCCCTGTGGTTTCACAGACTGTCTGAGAAGCACACAGTTTCTTGGGCAATTTGACAACCATAATGTGGCATCCATCCCTTGCATCTCCTGAAAGCTTTGAGTGCCTTTTAGTTTCCCATCAGGACATTCAACCCTTTTTTCTTCTGCTCCTTCACATACAGAGACCTGCATGGCCATAAGTGACTCCTTAACTTGTGTATGTATCCTCTGTCCCATGAACATTTCTCAGATCACAGCTTGACTTGTCTTTTATGCCCACGTAGAGGTGCCTTCTATCTTTCAGGCTTGGCATTTTCAAGGATACTCTTAAAAATCACACTCCTTTTCAGTTACAGCATGTTACTACTTTCTAGGAGCACAGGATGACTTCCAGGACTATTGGTCACAGTTTCATGAGCCAAAGATTTTAGTGACTTTGTAGGCAGCAACAGTTACCCAAAATCAGATGCACCACTGAACCTTGTGCTTTGCCTTAACTCTCAGCACTTCATGTGGTGTCTCCTACATCTCTTTGAAAAACCCAAATAAACTCTGACTCTATGGTGCCTGCTGATGGAACATTACTTACCTACATATTTGTCCTGAATGGTGTGTGATTATTTTTAAAAAGTGTTGACCGGTATAGAAAATGAGTGTGTGTAAGTAGAGAAGGAAAACATATATTGAAAAAATCTCAAGGAAGTCTAGGACTGGCATTTTAACCAAGACGTACACAAGACAGACAATGCTGTAAAGTCATGAAATCCACAGGTAATGTGACACTCTGCAGATGTTTTTAATGGGAGCAGAAGCTCTGTAGAAATGTTTTCATCTGATTACACAATTACTCATGTTGCAGGCTCAGAATTAAATCGTTTTCCAATTCAGATAGGATGAAGTAATTCCCAAGTTTCATAGTTGTCATTTACACTTGTAAAGATAAGAACAGGAAAGTTAGAACAATAATTTTGTTATCTGAAATCTTTTTCAGCTTTCTCAAAAACAAGTTAACTCTTCTCATTTCTTCCTCAGTTAAGGCCTTTTGTTTGTTTCCTTCAGGTGAATTGACAATAGGCTAATGAATAATCCATCAGCATGTGAATTCAGATTCTGACTGTGAGTGAAGATGAATTCCTTCATCTAGGAAAAAAACTCCACTTTAGCAAATGCTAACCTTGTGGTTCCAGGCGTTTAATTTATTCATTGTAGGCAGCTAAATTATCAAGTCAGAGCTCTTTTTAGGACTTTGTACTATTTCTTGGTTACAAAGATATTCTTATCCCCAATACTCACAGTTGGTGCCTCTACAAGGTAAATTTATTTAGCAGAATAGCACTACTTAAGAAATTAAGGTTCTCTTTATAATAATCAAATACCTCCCTTGGGAACAGGGAAAAAAATGGAATTAGCATTTCTTGTTGTTGCCCAAATTTTACTATTCAGACTATAAAAAAAGGGTTACACTTCTTAAATCGCATGTCTTACCTTGCCAAATACGGGTACAGTAACAACGGATGAGGAGAAGGCTGAGGTACTCAATGAATTCTTTGCATCAGTCTTCACTGGCAGTCTCTCTTCCCACACCCCCCAAGGGGATAGACTGCAAGATGGGCACTGGAGGAGCAAAGTCCCTCCCACTGTAAGAGAAGATCAGGTTCGAGACCACCTGAAGAACATGAACATGCACAACTCTATGGGACCTGATGAGATGTATCCCAGAGTCCTGAGGGAATTGGCTGATGTAGTTGCCAAGGGTAATTGGTTTGTTGTATTAAAAAAGCCACTCTCCATGATATTTGAAAAGTCGTGGCAGTCAGGTGAAGTCCCTGGAGACTGGAAAAAGAGAAACATTGCACCTATTCTTAAAAAAGGTAGCAAGGAGGACCCTGGTTGTCAGACTCACTTCTGTACCTGGGAAGACCATGGAGCAGATCCTCCTAGAAGCTATGCTAAGGCACATGGAGGACAGGGAGGTGATTCAAGGCAGCCAGAATGGCTTCACCACGGGCAAGTCCTGCCTCACCAGCCTAATGGCCTTCTATGGTGGAGTGACCACACCAGTGGATACGAGCTACTGATGTCAGTTATCTGGACTTTAGTAAGGCCTTTGACATGGTCCCCCACAACACCCTTCTCTCTAAATTGGAAAGATATGGATTTGATGGGTGGACTCTTGGGTGGATGAGGAACTCGTTGAATGGTCACATCCAGAGGGTAGTGGTCAATGGCTCAATGTCCAGATGGAGATCAGTGACGAGTGGTGTCCCTCAGAGGTCTGTATTTGGACCAGTACAGTTTAATATCTTCATCAGTGACATAGACAGTGGGATCAAGTGCACCCTCAGCAAGTTTGGAGATGACACCAAGCTGAGTGGTGTGGCTGACACACCTGAGCGACGGGATGCCATCCAGAGGGACCTGGAAAAGCTCGAGGAATGGGACCGTGTGAACCTCATGAGGTTCAACAAGGTCAAGTGCAGGGTCCTGCACCTGGAATGGGGCAACCCCTGGTATCAGTACAGGCTGAG
>NW_010521239.1:26165-84274 GCF_000687285.1 Phaethon lepturus | reverse complement strand
CCCGGCTCCGCGCTGCCTGCGCCCGCCCAGCGCTCGGGGCTGGAGGCAAGCCCCTCTCTGCTTTTCCGCGGACCGCTCCGTCTTTGGGGCGAATGCCTTTTCTGGAGGATCCAGCGCTTCCTAACTGACGGCTAAACCTGCGTCTTGTTTGCATCCCGAACAGCAAGTACATTAGCCATCCAGTCTGTTGGATGACAGCTTGTAGGCAGTATGGTCTGAAATTAATCAAAAATTAACTTTCCTGAATCAAAAATGAACCTTTCTGACATTCCAACAACTAGACCATTGTCAAAGTTGCTTTCCTACAAAGATGTTCCTTACAACCTCAAGCAATGTTGTAAAAATATATTTTAATTTTTTTTCCTTTAGCAATTGACTTCCAAAGCATAAGGACATACTGCCAAAAGCCAGGTGATTCCGCTTTTAATCAAGTCCAAGAGCCCTTTATCTCTGGAAGATGAAGAATTAGGTTCATATCTTAACAAATCCTTTAGTGTGGTGGTCACCTGGTCATCTGCAGCGCTTTCATTTAGTCTTAAGATTTGATACCTCCCCACTGACCTCAAAGGGGACTTTCTCCTGAACTATTAGCTAGAAAGAGACCAGTAAAGGGTTAGTTTTCTAGAATAGGGCAGGAAGGAGATGAGATTTGGACAGTTTTTTAAAATGCTTCTCCTTTTGTCTGAAAACTCTCTGTGCAGACTGAAAGTCTATTTTTTGTTACTCTGGTAGAGTTAAAGAGTGCTTCAGCTGCTGCGTCTTAGCAGTTTGGAAGACCTAGAAGTTACTCTCATTTGTATTGGTTCCACAAACAACTTAAAACCATCCTGAGGCATTTAGACTTGCACATCGAACACTTTCATTTAGCTACTAAGCCATTAAATGCTTGCCCACTCTCTGTTGTAGTTCTGCTATCAAAAATTTCACAGCAATTGTTTTAGCAAAAGTTGGCAATGAAATCTGCAAGAGACCCAGACTGGGATTTAACATGAAAACAGTAAGTCATACTCTTTGCTCTAATTAGTACTTTACTGTTGAAGTTCATACATAAAACCTCATGAAAAAACATATCTTCAAGGGAGTGCATTGTGATTATAAGATGCCTGAATGAATTGTTTTGTTATTGCTTGAAGTCCTGGATATTGCAGGTAGGCTTCCCCTTT
The DNA here is from genome assembly GCF_000687285.1 of Phaethon lepturus. Taxonomy (NCBI): domain Eukaryota; kingdom Metazoa; phylum Chordata; class Aves; order Phaethontiformes; family Phaethontidae; genus Phaethon; species Phaethon lepturus. The sequence goes on along the minus strand of NW_010521239.1, from coordinate 83,111 downwards.
GTCCTCACACTCCATTCTTTCTAGTACCTCTCATTGCTTTCTTTTAACTTTCAGTTGGAGTTTTGTCTGGTCCTCACTGGGTCTGACTGCCATGACCTTCATTACTGGAGCCCTGGGAACGTGGGTACCGCTGTTTCTTTACAGAGCTCAGGTTGTCCAGGGCATTGTATCACCATGCCTCCAAGAATCATACAATTCATCTAACAGGTGAGGTGCGCACAACTGTGGAAACACACTTGGAAACACTGCACAGTGCTAAGTGACAGTTTGTTTCCAAAGTGAGAAGGTAGGATGTGACTGTGACCACTTCTTGTGAAGGCAGTTGGGTGTGAATGTTAAACTAAATTGCTTCCAGGTATGCTGAATTTGCCTATGTATACAAATATGCGTATTTGTTTGTTTGTGTATTATCACTCTGTTAACTGGAAAGATGCTGCCAGCCCTATTTAGGTAAAGTGGAAAGGAGCAGTAACAGGAATACTTGTGGGAAAAGGAGCAGCTTTAGCAAGGGGACTTTAGTTGACAATCGACTGTGCCCCCCAAGCTACTTTAATATCCATTTAAGTATGTTTAGATCCTGTGTTTTGGTAACTTTCCTATTACCTTCTTATTAGTCTGGTTTTAAAATTCCTGCCATGTTTGCCAGGTCATTGTGACTTCCAGCATAAAGCAAGCTTGATGAGTTTTATCTAGTATCATATCATTACATCAAAGCAGGATGATTTGGTCTTTTGAGTAACTGCCAGCAGAGCTCCCCTTACAGAGGCTGTCCAGACCAATAAAGATTCATGAATAAGTATCAAATGTTGGATGGCCAAGGGGAATTTACAACAGGAGAGGACCTTGAAGTAATTAATCACAATACAACTTTTGGAGATCACTTTTCCCCAGCCAGGAAGAGAACTTTTTTCCTTACAATGTGTTCTCCAGAAGAGAAAAATGTATTCAGTGTTCCCCTGGAGTCTCCATGGCTACTCTCAGTAGCAGTGAGCACTGGGACACTTCTCTTCTATGTACTGACTCCCTACCAGTGGCCTCCATACAAGTGTCCCTATCTTTCTTCTGGAGGTATCCCAAATCTGGTTTCAGACTCTGCCTTCATGATGGATTTCCAAGAACTAACTGCGTACTACAGGTAAAGACAATTAAAGGCAAAAGTAGTAATCACACCTTGAGTGTGTCCTCTGGTAATGGGATTCTTTTGCTTTCTGCAATGGAATAACTGAGTCAACTCAAAAATGGTTTCTGAGTTGTAGCAAAATCAGATGGATTGAATAGTCATCCACAGGTACTTCAATGGGAAATGCAGTTGTTCATGGATGCCACCTTTGGCACATTACTTAATAGCGAATAATGCTGAGGAAGAGAGTGAACTCAGGAGTCTGGCTCAGGGTAGGCAGAGAAGGGAAGCTGAACAGGTTAAACTGTTCAGCTGTCTCTGTTAACAGATGCAATTTTAATACTTCCTTTATTAAGCTGAAGGTGTTAGCCTATGTTTTGTTTTCTAATCCACCTTCTGAATTATTATTCCACAGTAGTGTTGCTAGAGCAGACATAGTCTTCAAGGAAGTAAAATGGAGCACCTGATAGTTTAACCTCATGTACTGCTTCTTACAGGATGCTTTAAAAATAACCTTGGCATAAGCTCATGCCAGAAACAGCATAAGGCTGGTTTTAGACTGTTATTCCAGGGGGATGTAAAGAAACGTAATATAAACAGTTATGCAGACCTGTAGCTGATGGTACTGGAAGAACTGAGCTGCACATTTCCAGACCTGCCCAGGGATACTTTAAGGACATTTTCCCCTCTGGCTGTTCAGCAGTTACAGGCTTTGTTTAAGGATCAGGGCTGTGTCACTCAGACTCCCTGGAAACACAAATTCAAATGGCACCAAAGCTGACTCAGGTCTCAATCCTTTCAAGGTAGATAAATAGGCAGTGTGAAGTTTTTATTCAGGTCTTTGTGCAAACACTTTCAAACAGGTCAGACAGATAAGTGAGCATTCTCAGACCCTAAAAGATCCCATAGAAGCATTTCCCCAGGACTAGGCTTCTATGCTTTCCTACTCCCTGTCATCTGAACTGTGCTTGGATTTAGTTTTGTCTGTTCCCTTCTAGCCGTAGGTTTACTTCAACTGCAGTTTACAACACATGAATCTTCTAAACACAATTCCATGAATGCTTTGCTCAAATAATGTCACCTTGGAACTTGCCTCTCCTGGACAAATCTCTTAAGATAGTTATTCTGCCTAGTGGCAATCTATATTGTTACTACTGTGAGTGATGATCAGAATTCTGAAGAACTTAAAGGGAGAGTACAAATATGCTTAAAGTTCGTTATCTTGTATAGCAATACTTCTATACTTTTTTTTCCATGTAGAATTATTTATTCTTCCTAATCAGCCAGAAGGAAATTTAAAAGTAGAGGCACGGTGGTTTAAAGGAATAGATAATATCCTAGCTGGTTACTTTGCTTTGCAGTCAGGGGAAGCTCAGGAAAATGTAGTGGACTTCCATGTAGCAAGCTGAAATATTTAGAAGCACTTGTGCTCAGAACAGAATGCTCCTGTCCCCGTTTGCCTCAGGAGAATTATGATGCATTAAGCGATCAGTGGCACCACTGGTCTTGTTGCAAGAGACTTGCTTTGTCATTAGGATCTAATTTGGGACAGAGAGAAAAGCATATATGGAAGGCCCTTTGGAAGCTGAATCTTCTAAGCTATTCAAACACATACTTTTAAAACACGAATTTGTCATTCCTGGAGAACACATTTGCATTTGCAGACGCACAAAGCTGAGTAGCATTTGAAATTCTGCGTTCAGAAAGTACTTCATGGACCTCCCACTAGTTAACTATTGAGTATTCTTTGAACTCTTTTGGGAAGTGGTAACTGTTTCCCATGGTCAGAGAAGTGACTTGTCTCAGCTGTGCTAACTAGAGGATAATAATTTAGATGTATGTAATTCCATGTGATTGGTTCTCTTCCAAGACAGCAGATAGTGATACAGAATTATTCCATGAGTGTTTTAGGGATGACTGAGTAGATTAGTTCATAGGGTAACCAAGATGACTGTGTCTCCTCTAAATCACTGGATGTCCAAGCCAGATCATAGTGAGAAGAGTCCTCACTGAGCCTGGGTGCATACCACCTGCTCTGTAAATGGGAAAATATCTGCTCCACAGGATAGAGCCTCTGTTGCAGAGGCATGGCTTCAATTGAGGCTTGGGATTAAATCCATTTATAAGGAGTGGGAGGGTTTGATCAAGTGGAATAAATTTCAAGTTCCCCGTTAAAGATTCCTCTGAAACTAAAGGCATAAGCTAACACCATTTTTTCCCCTAATGTATGGTCTTACTGTGCTAAACTGAATCCTTTGCTTTAATATTAATACAGCCTTATATTTGGAGGCATCACTGTTGGGATGGGAATCTTGGGTGTCATTGCTGGGGCAGAAGCTGCAAGAAGACTAAGGAGGAGAAACAATAAAGCTGATCCTCTGATCTGTGCCACAAGCATGTTCATTTCTGCTCTGTGCCTCTACATAGCTCTGATGGTGGCCCAGACGAACATCCTTTCCACTTTTGTAAGTGCCAATCTGTCTATCATTAGCAAAATGTCTTCTAGGGTCCTGGGGAGAAAGGGAAGGGGGAGGAGGAGGCAAGGGGTGGCTTTTGGAGAATTCTCTGCAATCCTCTAGACCTTGAAGAGGTTTCAGTGGCTTGCAACAAGGTGGCCTGCCAGCTAAGCACTGTGCATGTTGCTCTAATACTGCCCGCAGCTGCGGTCTCTCCTGTGAGAGCCACATTGTGCATTGCTTGGCCCAGTAAAAAGGGTCGGCTGTCAGAGCATTATAAACTGGCCCTCAGGACCTACAGAGTCTGCCCACACCAAAGAAGAGCATAGTAAGCCTATGTAGTTAGCTGCATGAAGCCAGTGTCCCTTATCCAAAAAGTTAAAGGAAGTCTCAATCCTATGTTAATTTTTAATGCTATGTGACTGATTTAGTATTCTTATTTATTTTTGCTCTCGGACTACTTAGATTGGTGTACTTGTGACTGTACAATATGCTAAGAATAATTTAGCCATCACCTTCAAAGCCCCAAATCACTACCCGATCTTCAAAGTCAAGCTTTTGGCAATGCAAACTGAAGTATAAATCACTTAAATTCTGTTCTCAGTAAAGGGAAAAACAGAAACTTACTAGGAATGATGAATAGTTCCCAAAAATCCCTGTAAGAAGGAACTGAATGTAAACCTTATTTTAACTATAATCTGGTAACAGCTAGGGAAAGACTCCAAGCTTTTTCCCTGTGACTCCATAGCCACAATTACCATGATTAACATAAATAAGAGGATCCAAGTAAAGTTAATTACAGTAATCAACAGTTCTCTGCAAAAGTGTACTTTTGCAGTTTTTTTGCTTCTAAGAATAACACTTATTCAAAGAGGTTTTCCTTTTGACTCCTCAGGAATGTGTATTCCTGTGGAATAATGCCTTTACACCAAGGGAAAAAACAAATGGATTTGCATGTCTGAGTGTGTGTACACAAAGCAAAATGTGAAATTGAGGATTATTTTTAGATTCAAGAGTGGAGATCTGAGTGCCAAAAGAATTAGCCATTTTCTTTTTCTGTTTCTCAGGTTCCCACATAGTCCTGTTCTGAGTATGTTTTTCAGTTCTTTTTTTGTCATTAAAGGTAGAGGACAACAGTTTCATTTGCCAGTCTGTGTTACATGAGTGAATCAATATATTGGTTTTGATTTACCAAAATATACCTTTTATTAGGACTGATAAAAATAAATTTGTTTAAGATGTTTCTCTCCTTGCAAACAGCATTCTGTTTTCAAGCTCTGTGTTATCTGGAAGGGAATTCTGAACTGGGATATGGATAACTGTGTTCCTTAAGTTCTTCCCATGGGCAGCCCAGCTGGTCTTTTACCAGAGACTTTGCCATTTTGTCTTTTGTTTGATGTGCTTGATTTAGGTGCTCCAACATGTAATGTCAACAATGTGCAGTTGGAATAAATGGTACATAATCTAAGCACCTGATTCTTCTAGTACTTTTACCACTACAGCTGCTTAACTATTCGCTTCTCTGGCACCAGCCGTCTGTCTCCTTGCTTTCTAAACAAGATCTGACACTAGTCATACTGGTGTGAGAATTGGAGTGCCGTGCCAGCTGATGCATCTAATTTGAAGATCCCACTGAAACAAATCTTCCATTTGTGTAGGACACTAGCAGGAAACTGGCTTTCCAGTCGCTGTCTACTCAGGCACACTGACGTTAGCAAACCTGTCTCCATCACTTCACAGTGTGGAAGCTACTGAAGCAAAAAAGCATATGTGCATCAGTGCGCAATTACAGTAGCTTCTGGATGGTATTTTTCACTGTCTTGAGTGGATAATGAAAGGGAACAAGTCAGGTTTAATAAGCTATGGCCAAAGCTGGAAGAAATGTTTCAAAGCACAAGAATTCTTAAGTTAACGTGGAAGTATGGCAGGACTGCCAGGGTTTCTGTTGGGGTAGATGGACTGAAATGCCATGAGATTTCTCTCCTCTTCCTGGACACCCAGTTCTTGATTTCAAAGATTACCTTTGAAAAGACAGAGAAAAATTACCTGCCTTTGTTATTTTAGAGGAGGCTCTGTCTAAATCTTTTCCTATCTCCAAAACAAGATGAAAGATGTGTGTTCTCTGCAGTGCAGCAGCTGTTTTGGAAAGTCACCCCTGAACCCTATGACTGGGACCCTTGGACAATATTTGGTGTTGTGGTAAATTATATTTAAAGAGACATATCTTTGACGGTAATGCTGTATCAGGATGCAGTCTTGACCTGCAACTTGCCTTTGAAGAGGGCATTCTGCAGCTCTTGTCTCTGACCAACTTTAAGTGTTGTCTGTTAAAAAAGTTGGGGATCCTGGAGAAGGTGACAGCAATAAAATTCAGTGTTTCGCTCTTTTTCTAGGTACACTTAGCAGATTGGAATGGGCATGCCACAAATAAAATTGCGCAAATTTAATGAAAAACTTTTCTATATTAATTTAAAATAAGAACTTGAGACATTATGAGGAGTGTTGAGAAATGGCAAGAACAGAAGAATACACTTTAAGTAGAGCATTACTCTATTGTTCTCCTGCCATCCTCAGCCCTTCTCCCTAGCCAAGTACAGTACTTCCAGGATGTCTCCACCTGTTCTGGAGAAAAGAACATACAATTCTCTCCTCTTTATTGATTGCAGTTGTTTTGCAGTTGGATGGCTTAGTATGCCAGCTATTCAACCATATTTCATTTATTCTGCATGAGAAAGTATAAAATTGATTTTGGTTTTAGACAGAATACATTGATACAATCTGTAGAATAATTTATTACCTTCCAAAATGGTCTGGGTTAAATTTTTCTGGTGACCCTACAACTGCAATCAACACAAGACCTTAGGAAAGAAAAGAAAGCTAACAAAGTTGTGTCTCTCATGTTAACACAATTCTGTATGAAATAATTACTCTCTGGAGTATGAGGCCTTAGCCACTGAATATCACAATTTCTTATCAAGGATAATTTTTCATTAATTCCTATTCCTACGAACTCTAGGTTGAGAGCATAACTTATTTCCTAAAGATAAATATTACTTTCTTTTCTTGCACTGGGCATGACATACTCGCGTTCCTAGGGGCTTGTAGAGACTAAATAACTTGGAAAAAGCATGAAGAGAAAGAAAAACGGGGAACAACACTTTAAAAGTACTAAACATCAGAAGTTTCCTGTAAGGGAGATAGATCAATCTCTCATTTGATGTATAAAGGCATCTATTCCATTAATGGTATCTGGGAACAGTTTGGAAGTCTTCAGAACCTTCTGCTCTAAAGGTTGTATTTGCATCTTGTTATATCTAAAGAATAAGCCAGGATTTAAATAAATATCTTTGTTCTTTGTCTCCATCGTGTTTCACTTTAACCTGCACTATCTTTTTCTAGCTATGGCACAACTGACAGAATTCTCATACGTTCATGCCATTATCCCTGTATAGCAGGGTTCAACTGCACTTCTGCATTTTCCTATAACACCTCTCTGAGTACTGCTTTGACCACTTCACAGGCTGCAATTCTAAGTTAAGCAATAGCACATTTAAAGTTTATTTGTATGGAACCAGGGAAAAAAAAGAAAGGAAGGTCCTTGTTGAATTTGGATCTTCCAAGAGAGTTCAGAGAGTATTAGCTTGAAATAAGATGATGAAGGGCTAATATTTTCTGGTGGCTGCAAGATTTGACAGTTAGTCCTTATTGCCAGGTGGTTTGGCAGAAAGCTGAACTGTGTGATACTGCTACCCATGTTAATGAACATATTTCATTTTGTGTTTGGCCCAAAGTTCTCTAATAAAAGGTGTGTCACTTGCTTTCCAGCTAAGACTGGCATGCAGCATCGTTTCTGTAGCCTACAGACTTATTGCAACAGTCATGGAATTGGAGAAGAATGACTGCATTCTGCCTCTTGCAAGGGCAAGGTCTGCCAAGGTTGTATCAGTGGAAGGACTTTGATAGTGGGATGCCTAAATCCAAGAGCTAACATGTAGTCAAAGAGTATGTGAAATGAGTGATATTTGTTGTAAAACTGAAAGAAAAGTAATTACTTATGGAGGAATAGATTCAGCTCCAAATTAGAAAACCTGTATAATGCATTTTGAAGGAAAAGATGCCTGGATAAAGGTCTCTACTAAATATATCTGTACTTCAAGGAACTTTTTCTCCAGACTGGTTTGGAGAAGAAAACACATGAACAGTACAAGCAAGAAACACAAAGGAGGTAGGGGTCTCATAGGATGATGTATAATAGGTCTGGTTCTTCTTAGGAGAGTGTAAGCTACCCCTCTGAAAACATCTGATAGTTTCCCACTGCACCTTTCTCATGACTGCATTTTCATCAACCAGATACAACATCTTGACTAAGACCTTACCGAACAAGACACTGGCACCTGTTGTTACGATGGGTTTTATTTCCTAGGTGCCAGCTGACTTTGCAGTCACTAAATAGATTTTGCCTTCTAGAACTGCTCCAGTTTAATAGCATAGCTTTAATGCTTTCGTCAAGTATTGATTAGTCTGCTCAAATCTATGTCCCGGGCTCACTGAAAAGGGTTAATCTTTTCTAAGATCACAGCTGTAAGAGCTGTTGGGGGCCCTACCCCTTTTCCTGATGGCTGGGTCTCCATCTGTGATGAATTAGGGAATTCCCACAGGGCATCAAGGCTTTGAGGCTGCCTGTCTCTTGGAGTCCATTTCATTTTGGAAGTTACCTCTCTGAAGAAGCCTTTAAGAGTTACTTTTACCAGCACAGAGCTGTTACATTGGTTTCATTTGGAAACCCAAGCAAAGGGATATCTTTGATCACTTTTTAAACCTGTGTGGAATGTTTCTTTTCACAGTCTCTTGCTTTTCTCTTCTTGGGTTCAGCAGTTCATTACAGTTTATTTGGGAGGGTGGTATGTGTTACCTATTTTGGCTCTTCTGCCGAGGATTTGTGACATAAGGCAACCCACATATCTTCCCTGGTCCCTTTCCCCCCTTTTAAGATGAAGTTAGTGTTTGTAAGCATAGACAGAGATGTTTAATTTATAGATTGCTATGTACAGCAACCCTTACATAGATAAGCATAGTCAGTGAGACTGCCTTCATCTTCACAATAAAGAAGGTCGATGCAGTGTGTATAGTCACTGCTTTCTTTTTTTTGCAGATTTTTATTGCTTTTGGAGAGCTGTTTTTATTTGTAAACTGGGCTGTTGTGACAGACATACTGTTGGTAAGTGCTTGTGAAACTATTTCCTTATTTTGATTTTTTTCAGCTTTTCTCAATGTAATATTGTTCATAAGCCCGCATCTTGGTGGCCAGAAGGACCTCCGCCTCCTAGGAAGAAACGAATGAACTCTTACTACGAATACCCTTATTGGTACCCTGTCAATGTTAGGGATGTAATCACGTGCCACGTGTACTGCTGTGCAAAGATGCCAGTAACGATATAGGTCCAGTAACAATATAGGTGTGGTAGTGCAGTAGTCCAAGCTCATTGTAAGCCCAGAAAGGGGATGTACTGATTTGGATGGAACTCATGCAAGTGGAAGTATCTAGTGCTGCTAGTACCGACACTAGTTTGGATTTTCTGTACAGCTTTGTGTTGTTGGATGTCTGCTAGAAGATAGTCTGCACCAGAAAAAGTGTTGCTTCTTGTCTATAATCAGAAATTTTATATTTGTACTCCAAAGCTTTGAAAAGATAATCTAAATGAGGGAAAGTCAATATTCTATAAACTAAAGCTAGTGAATCTGTTAGAGTTCATCATTCTGTAAACTATTAGTCAGTTCCCTTATTCCAGAATACAGTGCAGATGAATTCCAGCACTTGCAAGTCAAATTCGTAAGTGGTGCTACATTGCCAAAGTGTTAGGCAAGCAGCGATGCTTGAGACTCGTGGGGATTCCAGGACTGGCGCCACAAGCCCAAAGAATAGCAGTGCCTTATTTCATTTTAATTCTGTCATCTGTCATTTTCTGTAGAAAGGAGTGATGTGAAAAGCACACATTTTCTGGCACAGTTGGTCTAGGTATCAATGAGCAGCTAGCTCTTTTTAGCATTCCAAAGGCTTTTAGGGTTAGTAATTTTTTAATGTACTTGAGTTTTTACTCAAAGAAAAAAATTGGCAACCTTTGGTTTATGCTGTAGCTCCACAGTCACTAATCAGTGTCTATGTAAAACATGGGGCAGATACTGTTGTTACTATCACCGAACTATGCGCATCATCACAGTCTTATGAAGTAGTTTATATGACTTTTGTTAAAAAAATCTATCGTATGAACAAGCTGAATATAGTTTATCAGCCAAATACGCAAGGAAATGGTCTACCTTGTTCATATCTAGCAATCAGACTGCAGAAAGCTGACTGAAGTACCAAAGCTAGAGCTATTAAAACGATTTGCAATCTTTTTGTTGCTACCCATGGGCATAAGACAAAGCATTTAAATTGGCACTATCCTTTTCTACACAGAGTAGAGGACTGTATCACAAATGAAACCCAGACTCTTTACTTTGGGGGATCTTATTCTGGGGCTCACCGTGTTGCAGAATGGTGGGTTTGACTGTAGCACAAACATTTCAAGCAGGATGCTACCTGAGAGACAGTGAGTGTTGAGCCAAGTGTGGCACGGGCAAAGTGCTGATGCAGTTGGTACTGACAGAAAGCAAAGTTGGGAAATTGTGTAAAGCCGTCAGGACAAGTGAGAGAAAACACAAAAAGGCAAAGCAGAGCAGAAATCTCTGACTGTTTCCCACCCTCAGCCTAATGATGGGAAACCAGTAGCTGAAGAGAGCCTAAGCAAGATTCACGTGAGCATCTTCCATGTTATGTAATAGTTTCTCATTCTAAGGGCAAGTCTATTTGCAGATTGCTATTGCAAACTCCACTGTCACAGTAAAACTTTCATATAAGAACCACAGCAGATGCATTAATATGTAGCACAACATGCAGTGATGCACAATAACATGTCACAAGAGTTTAGGACAGTAAAGAAAACTTGCAGCCTGTGGCTCATGTGGAACACAGCTGGCCACAAGGCTGTCATCATTGCTTGCTATCACAAGAACTGAAAATGTACAATTGAGGTTGCTGTTGCTATGGTCTTTGTTGCTCAGATACGCAACTTGCTTGGTATTCCTAACAGCTAACTAAAAACAAGTGGTAGAAAAGCTGAGCAGAGATAAAAGTCTCTCTATTACACAGTCTTCTGTGTAACAGGATGTGAAAGTATATAGCCAAATGCTGAGCACTGTCTAGTGACAAAAGGTACTAGCTGTGAAGCACTAGGGAACTCTCATTCCATTGACTTGTCCTTGCCTTGTTGACATGAGCCTGTTTATCCTCACACTTCATAGCATGAAGAATCTTTCTTTACTTCTGACTGAGATGAAGGAAGGAAGCAACTTATATATCACGGTTCTTCAGCAAAACTCTGCTGATATTGACGATTGCGTTATGTTCTCAAGTTACATTTTCATGGTACTGCTGTCTACATGTCAGTTTTCTGCACTCTGGAATTTTAATTAAAAAAAAAATTGCAGTCAGCGTTAGTGAATTGGCTGCCTGCTTAAAACCTCAGCCAGCAGCAAAAGGGTTTTGTTTCTTCTTTGACTCTTAAAGAATGGTCAGAGACAATTAACCTATGAGACAAGAGCTTTAACCTTGAAGCAGTGAACAGGTGCAGAAAAACTATCACTGGCCCAAAATGAAATTTTTATTAGCTTCTATTTCAGTTTATTTTGAAATCACTAGGTTTTTGCAACAGAACCAAGTACTATTACAGTTAGCATTCTTTTTACATCAGTTGAGGCACCACTGAGGATTTTTTTAAAGTTTCTCTATTTACTTTTCATTGAACTCTTACATCTGCATTTTAATTCTCTCCTCTGTCATTGTTAAAGAGGAAGGTGACATCACTGAGTTAGATCCTGTTGATATACGATGGGGAAGGTAAGGCAGGTGATACTGTCAAGTCTTTCCTTCAATTCCTTTCTGAACCTAAACTGCAAAGTCTGCAAAGAGCTGTGCTTTCACTCAGTTCAGTTACTCAGGTCTCAGCTTGCTCAGTGAATGCTGCATCATATTCCAGCCTGCAGGATGTCTATTGGGAGTACCATTGCCATATCCCGGATCCACGTAAATCCAGAAAAGGAGGAAGTTCTTGTCTCCTGAGTGACTGACACCCCTCATTTGTATTTATTTTAGAAACTTTTGATTTTAGGTACAAGCAATATTGCATCAATTGGCAACAAGTGGGAAGGTGAAAAGTTTGGTGGAGCAGAGCTCTGTAGTGGCGTGCTCCCCCTGAGAGCAGACGTTGCCATGAATGTGCTTCGGGTTGGATCTGTTGAATTCTAAATCTTACTAGTTTTTTTTTCCAAAAAATGATGGAATTCAGCTGAATTTGTGGATGTCTGCTCATTTAGTGGCAGTCTTATTTTGGAGTTGTGTTTTATCCTGCTGAAAAGCCATGGGTACGGTGTACGACTGCTATTACATTGACTGAAGGGTGCTATAGATAACAACAGTAATTTCTGGTTTTGCATTGTTTCGCATGTGAACTAGTAGGATTTCTGATAATGTGGCTGGATTTGCTAATGCATGTTCTCATTTTGCCATGACAATGACTTTTCTTTCTTCCCACATGGCACTACTAGCCAGACAATGTAGCTAGGAATTCATTTATCCTGCAACCTGTGGAGCTGAAGACAAAGGAAGATGCTGACTGAATGATAAGGACTTTCTTTCTTTGTGGCTAATACATCAAGATGTGTTGCATGTAGCAACCTTTGTGCCTCTTATTCAGCTGTAAACATGAAGGTATCTACTGTACAACTACAGTCACAATGTGCAAGTGGAGAAGTGCTGTAGCTGCCTTGCTTACAATACGCTGGCTTACTGGGAGGCTGTACATGGAGTGTCCCTTATCAAATGTGTTTGCCATCTGTGAGGTAATGGGACTGTGTCTTTTAGGTTTTTGTCAGCTAATAGCATAGATGCTGGAACTGGAAGCTAATACAAGGTTTGGGAAGGTTACAAACACATCCCTGTCTTTGTTTGGAAGTGCTCTGGGAGGTATAGGAGCATTTACCAGCCTGTCTGTTCCATCTGCTTTTTTAGCTGACAGCTCTGTCACACAGTCTGCAGGAGGATCTCTAAAACCTCCAGAGACAGCACGGCAGGGTTTGCAAACTGTATCAGCTTGGGGCACCCTGCTTATCTGTCAAGGCATCTGGACTGGGATCTCCTAGGAGATGACAGTATGTAGGGTGTTGACGTGGCGTGGGTAACCGGGCAGTCACTGTGGCCAGGCAGGATGCTATGTCTACTTCGAAGTCCCTGTGTGTGTGAGTGTTTGGTTTCTTCTTTTCCTAGTGAATCCTACAGTGCCTTGATCTCTTGCATACGATTTCCACTGTGCAGAGGAACCTGAATAATAGCACAGGCAGAGTTTGTGTGAGCCTCGTCACTACAGAAAACATCCTATCCTTCTCTTCCATTTTTCTTGTTACAGCTTTGTTCCATGTGCCTCTTATTGTTACAGATGTGAGATATTAAATAAATGTGGTAAGGAGGTGGTGCAGGTTACTGAGAGAGAGAAAATGCATTTATCTTTTCTTATGCTTGCAATGCCTACAATGTATTAAGTGCATAGCAATATTTGATTTGTATTTCTCAAACACAGCCTGTCATTATCAAGAAAAGAAAAGAAATCTGAGTCTAGGACAGATGACATGATATCCTTGGAGAGCCAAGAAAGCCTCCAGTCTAGTACAGTCTGTCATAGCAAGGTCTACTTTCCAAGCTCAGAGTTTCCTGCTGTAGTTTCTCTACAAGAGCCTGTTCGCAAAGTCAGATGCTCAACTGGTACTCCAGGCAGGTTCTGAGAGAAAACAAACCTTGGGTAGACTGCATGCGCTCAGTCTGGGCCAAAGTGTGCCATGACCACAGTGAGGAGGAGCTGTTCCTTCATCCCATGGATGACAAGGATTTCAACTTCCAGATCAGCCAATCTGACATGACTGTTCTTACACTGGCAGGGGACTGGATGCAGTGTGATGGCAACATGACATTAAAATGGTTTTCTGTAATTCTGAAGAGATCTCCAAGACATCCCTGTTTTAATATTTATTATTGTTGAAGCACTCTATTTAAATATCCCTGATGAAAAATGAATGTTCCATCCATGGTTAGAAATAGCTACTTTGGAGAGACTAGGAAGGGAAAGGGACACAAGCTAGCTGTATGTGTACAAAGTAAAGAAGGATGTTGTGTCTTTTAATAAAACTGTGTTGTATAGAGTGCTTTTACTGGGTGCGAAGGTGCTGTTTTAAGATGTTGAGTGATTTGTGTACCCAAGTTTGTGGCCGTTTCTGGCTAAGAGGGTCACTGCCAATGTGGACTGTTTCTGAAATTGGTTGCAATATGGGGTAAGCAGGACGAAAAGTCTCCCGCTGAATGGAATGAGTTACATGAGCTCTTGAGAAACTCCCTCTCTGAACAGAGAAAATTGGCTGTAGAAAAATGGATGTCACTGCTCATTGCTGTGTTTCTGGCATTCCAGCAGGGTGTAAGGCATGTTACTGCTTAGAAAACACTGGCCACAAGAAGGGTTTACTAGGCAGAGATAAGAGGACAGATAGCCAAGTTGGCTATAATTGTGCTGGGGGAAATCTGTCTATTTTTTTTTTTTCATTTTAGATCAAATGTTCTGTTAAATCTAAATGGTATTCATAGCCTCACTTCCTAAGGAAACAAGACTTACTAGAATCTGTGTCTGCCTTCTCTTTTAAGTTTTGAAACCATGGATTTCAACCAAGTTTGATAAAGAGTTAGACACCTCAGGAAGACCTGATTTCCTACAAACCTTGTGAAAATAGGTGACCTTGCTGAGAAAAGTTGTCCAATCGGCAGCCCCCCAGAAGAGCTGCGTTTTAGGGAAATACTCTGCAGCACATGCATCTTGTCTAACGTAAGAGAAAATGATAGAAATAGGTATGTGAGAGAGAGACATACAGCACGAAAACCATAGCAATAGAAAAAAGCTTGGCATGATACTTAAACTACAGGATGTAAATTGTGCATTATTCTATGAATGGGTTTAAAATAATGTTTTTTGGGTGTTTTGATTCTATATGTGCTCCAAGAATGTATGTCATCCTAGCTCCTGCAGATGGGGCGCTGCAAGAGGGAAAGGAATGCAGTGCTACAGAATCCTCTGCCAATCCAATCCTGAATGCAAACCATTACACTAATATAGCTTATTGTCCTTCCTGTTTCTGCATCTGTGCTATGGACTTGTAGTTTCAGTATAGTTAAAATGCTGTAACTTACTGGTATTGTATGGGTCCCGACTGCATGTGGCACTGAAGTAATTTTTGCTCTTATTCTCACAAGAGTAATTAACCTTGGTGTCTTGGACAATGTTGCTTCCTTACCCACCTGTTTTAATGCCCATTAATGCAGTTCCACTCACCCTAAAGATGTGGCATTAATGTCGCTACTGTGATACAGCTACATCTTAGTGGTAGGTAAATATTTTTTTACCTAATATCCAGAGGCCTCTTTAAACACAAAGAATGGTAAAAAACCTCTAAGTGAAATGTGAGAGGAGGATCTTTTTCTTCTTCTGAACCCAACTTGCCATGCATGTTACCGTTTCCTTGAAGGCAGCTATAGAGCCACAGTATAGGTTATGTACCTTGAGTTTGTCTCTTGGTAAAACAGCAGTCACCCTATTAGTGTTTGAGACACCCTAAGTGATGTTCAGATCAGTTTCCAAAAAAATCAAGTTGGAGAATAGAGGACTGGGAGAATACGACACATTTTGTCTCTGATATGAGCAAGTTGTTGGACAACAAAGGTATAAAGGTTTAATATTGCTCCTGCCTTATTCTGCCTGTGAATGCTTTTTGCGTAAATGTATTATTGAAAGAGAGAAACACAAATTATATAGAATCATACTGTACTTCTTCAGGCACAGTTCATCTTCAGTAGCACAGACATGGAGCCCTTATTACCCCCCAATTACTATATTTCATTTCAAAAAATAGTTCTATGTGATGCTTTGTTGTGTTCCACATGTGCACCACATCTCCTTCTCAACTTGTTATTTAAACTGTATGCACTCAAAAGCATAGTAATTTTGAGGTATTGTTACTAGACTAGCTGTATCTCAGGTGCTATCCAATTACAAGCAGCAAACTTCTGCCATCAAAGCTGTCATCAAAGCACCATCAGCCACCTTCTGGTCTGACAGGTTGGATCCCCTCCCTCTGTCTTCAGGTGGTCTGCAAGGTCTCAGCTGACATCCTTCATAGCCATGGTGACTAATTCATGTTCTGGGTACCCAGTTTTCCCCCCCGCAGTCTAGACCATGCCTGCTGACAGAGTGTCATACGAGATTTTCCTCAGAGGCTGTCAGTGCTGACAGTACATCAGTAGGACTGCTGGAGGTTTCTATTAGTTGCATGACCAAGGGAATCTGTACAACCTGCTGTGAGTCTACAAATGGAGGCAGGGGAGTCATGTTTTTCCTACTTTATTGTCATCTCCCCTTGTGTGTTGCTTTCTTGAAAGGTTTTTTCCTCAACAAAACATCCGGTGTACTCTTTTGCTCAGAATAACTTCTCGTCTCTAAACTTGTAAACAGTGTTTGAATATGAAATATATAAAATTAATATATTCATCTTTCTAGGATGTTACATAAGTAGTTGGCCATTCATGAGACTCACTCTGTTAATATTCATTCTCTTGTGGGTTGTGTTTTTTTTCAGTATGTTGTGACACCAAGACGGCAGTCTACAGCTATTGCCCTCCAGATTTTGGTGAGCCATTTGCTGGGAGATGCAGGCAGCCCATATCTCATTGGGATTGTAAGTGAATTCTCTACTTATTGAGCTTTCCTTAGGATAAAACTTTTAGAAACTGAAAGACAGACACTCACAGATTGTAGGCACTTCCTGGTCCAAAATTAGAAGTTACTCAAATTGGTGTTCTTGATACTAGAATACAGAAAGACATTCTTCTACACATTTTTACGTGCATGCAACTTCTGGTCCTGTGACACTGCAGAATATAATCCTATCCCTGTAGGTGTGAATAGTTCCATGCAGTGCGTAGAAAATTATTTTTATTTTAAATTTGAAAACTCATCAATTTTTGAAGGCATACATTTTTACAAAGACAGTGTCGTCAGTATTGTACTTGGATTTACGCACTTTCTGCTAAGTTTGTGAGGAGTTTCATGGAAATTAATCAAACACCATTTTATATCTTGAAACCTAAAACTCTTATTTCAAATCTTAAGGCTTGAAATTTTGCAATTAGTCAATGCTCTCTTGAAAATCAGAACAAGAGTGACTGCGAGAGTTGCCTTTTGATACTATTTGGCATTCAGAGCTCTGGTCTCAAATTACCTTAACCTTGGATTCCTGTATTGCTTGAAACCTGAATTCTTTGCCCTTCCTACATTTACTTGATCTTAGGTGCTTCTGGCAAAGCAGCCTAGTATTGTTTTCTCCTTGCAGTTCATTTGGTTTAGTTCCAGCGGATGATATCTGTCAGTGTTGTTTCCTTCCTTCATTATTTTTGATTTAAGACATAGTCATTCTGCACACAGTAGCTAACCGATCACACACTTTGATTTTTCTGCTTTAGTGGACATGGAAGAGTGAGCGAGTCGTCGTTGCTTTAAAGTTTTGTTTACATGGAAGTTTATTTTAAGAAGATCATCTCAGGAATATCTGTTCGTTCTTTATCACGTTAACAGTGTTAGGTTTAGATAGAGCCAGACAGAAACGCCAAAGTAAGCTGAGCCTGCAGGCATAGCTGCTGCTGGTGCAGCCAAACAGGAGATCCTCCTTGCTCTCAACTGGGTGAAAACTGGAGTCTCAACTGTGTAATCTGTCTGGCAGAGAAGACGGTCTTCTCCCACTGAGAGATTCCTCCTGCTGGCTCTCTTTTTTTGGCAAATGAAGAGATCACTTTGGTCATTGGTGTGTATTATGAAACTATTGTCCTTGCACTGATTTGGCTGTATGCATGGGGGAACATAATAACCAACATCCCTGTGTTATGAAAAATGGCTGAAAAGATATGCAAAAATGGGAGGTACCTTAAAAGCTGAAACATGTCTTGTGCATTCTTCCTTCTTTGACTATTCTATTGATTTATGCTTCCTGCCTGAAAGATGAAAATGTTTGTGTACCTTATCCGCTGTTCTTTGCCATCTTTGAGGCACAGACAGAATTGAGGCTCCCTGCTGAATGTGCTACTGCATCCTGCTAGTAACTGTGTGCAGAATACTTCTGATGCAGTACCTTGCATGCAGTTGCCTTAAATAGCAGCTAGTCGAAAAGTGTGAAGACAAAAAAAGCTTATCTGGATGAGATTAACCTCAGGTAACCTTGCAACTTTGCAAAGAACAGAGACAATAAATCCAGGAATAAAACTGCCGTATGTCCAAGCAGAGTCCTATGCAGTGAGCACAACACTGTCTTCTGGAATGCTTCTGTGAACCAATACACCAACGCTGCCCATGTCTGCTGTTGATTGATTAACCACTGAATCTTCTACATTCATGTCATGCTATTGTTTACTAACCTGCTTCAGCTAACCCTTTGGCTTAAAAACTGGCTGGAGAGTCAGGGAATATCTTCAGAGTCTGTTTTTCTCCCCTTGGTGCTCCAGAGATTTTCTTACTAAGCATTATAAAATTAAATGCATTAGGTTTGTATTTTGGCCATTATGCTTGCTGTAGACTCTTGTCCATTTAGAGTTGATCTTGCTCTTATCTGCCTAAACTGTCATAAATAATCATACTGAACCCAGCAAAAGCTGTCTCATATTTGTGTATTTCAAGTCACATAGTGTATTCTAACCATCAAGAACAAATGTGCGAATAAAAATGACTGCATTCAACATTCATCTCTTTGTTTATGCTAACAAGAGATTTTAAGTTTCTGGGTTAAGTATTGAATCTTATTGAGTTTCATGAAATCAGCTTTTCTTTCTGTCTACAAAAATAAAATTAATGTGTATCATTTATAGATTTTACAATATCATCCTCCAACCAGTGCAAAAAGCAGCTGCCTTGTATCTTTGTCTTCCCAGTTCCTCATAATGTCGCTCCATGACTCCTCAAATGCTGTTTGGCTCCAAAGCAAACTCCACTCTTGTCTCTCAAATTAATTTCCAGCTCTCCCCTTTTTAATGAGTGTTGCTGCTTGTGCCTGTGTTGCTGTTGGGATGGATAAAGTTATCAAATAACGTCAAGAAATGATAAAGTTCATTGCCAAATGCCTGTCCTGTGCTAGCTATCTGGAAATGGGCAAATGGTAAAATGAATTAATGCTTACCAAACATTATAAACATTGGTTGCAGTATTTCCTTCTCTTGTGACTGCAAGCACTGAAGGTACAGAAGAACATGAGATTCCTTGACCAAATGGAAGCTGGAAAGCAGTGAAGTATAGGGGTACTGGGTACTGGGTTTGACAAACTTTGGTAGCAGGCTTTTAGCCCCTATCTGCCTAGTTTTATTCTTTTCAAGGACCACACTGCAAACAGTCTGCTTAAACCAAGAGAGGAAGATGATGTTATCCCAGATTAATGACAGTTTTCTTCACTCACTAGATCTCCGATGCAATCCAGGCCAAGAACGCTCACTCATTCCAGTGGAGTTTCTGGAGCATGCAGTACAGCTTCATCATGTGTGCTTTTGTTGGTGTCTTTGGAGGAGGTTTTTTTCTCCTGACATCTTTCTACATTGAGGAAGATCACAAGGAAGCGGAGTGGCTTTGAGGTTTCTATATGTCTTTATAACTTTTAAACCTGTATCTGATTGCTTCCCTGTTTGTACACTAGCCATGATATCTGTATCTGTAAAGTTAAAACATAAATGTCTGCATCATGTTTCTATAAAAAAATAAAAGCAAAATCCCAGGTTAAATTAATCCCAGTCTCAGATTAAACAAACCTCCCATATTGAGCAAAACAGAGACCAGAACACACAAGGTTCAGGGAAGTGCTATTATTGGCACCTTCAAAATGCTACAGTCTACGGAGGTAATAAAACAGCTTTACTGTTGGTAATGCACCATTACGGATTTCATGGGGGGTGCAGTTCTTTTTCTACTCTGGTCTTTCTGAGCCCAGTAGAACCGGTCCTAGCTTTCTCCCTCTACCCTGAAGGAAGTCATATTCAAAGTGTACAAGTCTTAAAGAAAACCTGTTGAATTGGACAGAACACTGTCCTTAATCACCTGGATTCTTACGACCTCCTTCTGCTCTGACTTGGTTTTCTACGTACCAGAAATGAATGCTGTCTTTCAAATGAAGATGAACTCTGGGGCAAGTTTTGCAAAGAAAAAAAGAATGTCCTCCCCTTTTTCCTCCCTTTTTGCTTAATGAGATACAGCTAGAGAAAAGGCCAAATAGCAATTCCTCCATATGGAAGAAAATCCTGCTTACTGACTTTTTTGGATGCTTTTGACTGTGAGTCAAAAATTGGTACTGCATTGGCATATGGCAACCCTCCTCCATCTGCAAAACAGGCACGAGTATTCTGTGGGGCTGAGGAGCTCCAGAAGGTAGTGTATAGAGCTGTCACAGGCACGACTGTGAGCCTAAACAAGACAGTAGCATCTAAGGCAGCATATCTCACGGAGATTAGGAAGGGAGGCCTATGAATTCTCAGCAGGATAAGATTTGCCTGTAGAATTTGGAAAATGTAGATAGTACAAAAAGTGTTTTCAGTCACCTGAAATGAACAAGAGAAGCAGAAAGTATCAAAGTAAGTGTCAGACTCAAGAGTGGAGGGTTGTGATCATTTTGTATGTAATATGTTAACAGCCTCTTTATAATCCTTTGAAGCTCTTCAGTGTATCCTCAGGCCTTGGGTAAGCATCTCCTCTCATGAGTGAACAGCAGTAGCTGTAAAACCACTTAAACATAATGATCCATTCGAGATCTTATCTCTAAACTGCATCGGGCTTTGGATGTGGTATCTATTGTTGTAATATCATGCCAGGTGCCAAATAGGACATGATTAACGTGGCTGACTTTCATCGTTTGAGATGGTGTCGTTCCCAGCAGCACCTTAAAGCCAAAGCCTGAGGAAGATATTAGCAAGTGAATTGTGAAGTGTTCAGAATCTCGCCTGATTCTCCCAGTAAATCACAAGGAACATACAGCACAATATTCCTGTAACGACTGTGAATATCTAATATCATTATAAATAGCATAATTCAGCAACTGCAGGGTTTTTTTCCTCCCTCTCTCCCCCTCATTTTTAAAAAATCTTTTCTGAAACCTGACTTGAACCTGGGTAGTGAAATTTGGCCAGAACTTATGCCATTACAGGAAATAATAGAGAAACTTTTTTTGTGGTACTCAGTAAAAGTGTAATAATTGTCTTTAAAATAAAAGTTGGTATTCTAAAAGGCTGAGCAGCTTCTGCTGGTTGTAAAAACTTAGCCAAAGCCATTATACCACTGACTTTTTGGAAATTCATGTGGTACCAGAGATCCTGTGTCCAACAAGGGATTTCTACTATTGGATACAGGCACACCACCTTGTAGAGGTCCTAAGTGCTTGTCTTAACATTTTTCAGGCTATTTTTTTAAGCTACCTGGTAGCAACATTTGGATTGAAGCCTCTTGCTTATATTTGGCAGACCTGGTGAAATTTGTAGCATTTGTCTTCCAGCTAGAGGGAGAACAATTCACTTTGCACCAATGCCTCATCATAGGATGAATTTGGGAGGTCCAAAAACATTCTTTGAGGCCACCTCAACTCACTGCATACTTGAGGTTGGACTTGCAAGAGCCTGAGATTCATCTGGTAGACTGTTACTGTACCATGTGTGCTGTTTGTTGATATCCACATGCCTCTGGCAAACAGCGGCTTTGTCGAAAAGTTAAATTTTGAGATGAGGTGGAATTCACCAATGCAATATGTTGTGCAGCAGCACCTTCACTGGATAGCATTTACTGTTACATAACTTTATGCCCAGAAACTGATGGGAGAGTTCCGTGATGTCAGTATTTGGCGCCATAAAATTATTTTGATTTTGTTTAATTCTATGATGTTTGCTAGTGACAACAGTGCCAGATACTTCCTTAGCATTTTACCAGTATTTCTCAGAAGCTGCATATAAGCGTACCACCATAAAGATCTGCATTGTGCTTCAAGTCTCTTGTATACAATATATAGACGTGTATATTATGTACAGCCTAATTCTGAAAATGCCTGGGAATATCGGTATTAGGTAATGATATGGTTTTTGTAAAGAATTAATTTTATAAGGTAACCTGATACTATGAAAGGAGTTGAGCTTGGATTTACAGAGCTCTGAGGATCAGTAACAGAATGACAATATTCTACCTCTGTTGCCAAACTCCAGAAATAAAGTTTGCAATTGCTAAAATCGTCGACAGCTGCAAACCAGATGCCCCCAACACCACAGCTGATTCTTTGAAATTCAGGCAGACAGGCCAAGATCTTGAGAATAATTTTCCCCATTATTCAGCTATGGCAGGATTTAAGCAGCTTGATAGTACTTCTCTATTGGTTCGTTCATGATTTGCCCTGTAAACAGGTGATCTATTTATCACTTTTGTTAAGTCAGCATTACATTCTTCTTCTTAAAAAAAATCAGAAACTGTATCTGGAGTACTGCGGAGGCACGCATTTGACATATGAGCAAGAGATGCCAAATGCTGTTCTGTAGACGGTACGTGAAGTCCGTGACAAACTCATTCCTACTCCTACTCTTATCTCCTTTGTGAAAGTCAGTGCCTAGAAATTAGCAGGATCACGCTGACTAGTTCAATTCCATCTTTTCAAATGCTTCTCTCTTTTCTTTGCAATGTAAGGGGAGAGGACTTTTGTTTTTGTGGGTTTTTTTTTCTTTTTTTTTGCATTTTAGCAAGACTAACATCCAAGCCAAGAGGTTGGATGCTCTAAGCTGTGCCCGAGCCTCGCTGGAGCTGCACTGTCCTCTGTTTTGCTGAGAACTGCTGACTTAGAGGTCATGCAAAGGTGCAGTGCCTGCGTGAGGCTCTTCGTGCATGCCCTGGGAGGCTCTGCCTCCAACGCAGGGAAACTTTCCATCATCTGTTTGGCCCTCTGACTTAAATAACGATAAAACTTCCTCACTAGGATATGTAAAAGGAGTAGAATTTCTTAAAATCTTCTGCATATCTTGAATTTGCTTCTTAGCAGGTGGCACCAAATTCTGCACTGAGGGGTTAACACAACAGTTTCTTAGTGCTGGAGGGGGCTGTTGTGCATTGTAGCTATTTAAGACATCGCACTTTTTGCATGCCATCAAAAACCTGTATCGGAGAAAGTCACGGAGTCCTTTCACATGGCCAGCGAAGGAACAAAAGTTCTCTTTAGGCATCAATTGAAATACCAGTTGTTTTTTCTATGGTTCCAACCATAGTAGAAGTAAGAAAAAAGTGGAGGGCTTTAAAAAGTTATTAAATTTGCTGCTCTATCTAGATTCGAAAGAGCTGCTGCTGGAAGCTGCTGGTTATTGAGGTAGTTTGTCTGCAGCATTCAAGCTGCCTGGAATCTGTGTCCCTTGCATCAAAGGAATGACAATCGAACAAGTTGACAGACTTGTATTTTCTGTAAGTGTTTGTATATTCTCCTCTTACCTTTAACATTTCTTCTTTGCTCTTTCCAACCAAAATAGCAGGTAAGAGGCACTTTGGAACAGTGAGGTGTGAATCACATCCAAAAGGTGTGATTTTCTAAGTCCATTCAGGTAATGATTTTGATCTTTTTCCTCCCCTTCCCTCATTCCCCATGGCAGGGACAGGTGATTGGTACTGACCTTTAGTGCTGTTTATGTGGATATGTTTTTAAACAAGTTTTAGAACTCTGCTTGGCATAAAAATTGCCTTCAGAGTCATGATTATTTCTAGCTTCTGCTAAGTGCCTGTAAAGATACCAAGTGGGCAGGACATGTCTAAGGTACAACAGCACCATGGTGTATAACTGCTTCTCCAGAGTGATTCCTTCCACCAGTGATGTTGTGTGAAATTGCTATCAGCAGAATTTTAATTGTCAAAGACATTTCATGTAACTACTTCTCTCCCTGCTCCTCTCCTTCCCAAACAAGTAGCCCTGTGCGCTGCTCCTGAAAGGGGTTTCTATCTTCTGTCTTGGCTGCTCTCTCCTAAGAAGATCTCGTGTTTTATTCTTCTTTGCCCTAATCATTTATGCAGCTGAATTGTCTTTTAAAAAATATTTTGCAGAACAGCTGCGATCCTTTATAACGCTACTGACGTAGCCATGGGTGTCAAAAGCGTCATTTGCATTTGAAAAAAAGGCTCAGGGTTGCTGCTGGCATTCTGAGGGACCTGCGCTGAGACTGGATCAGTTATGACAGTACCAACCCTGATGGCTGGTTTTTTACTAACTCATTCCTAACTTCCACTGAAGAAGACTTTAGCACCTTCCTAGGTGGCCCGTGTCAGTACTCCATCAATGAAAAATTGGCAGTTTCCCCCCAATCATTCTATTGCAGAATAATTGGCTGAATTCCGTCTTGCTCGTCTCCCCTGTACTTGTCTTCCCTTGTACTCCCTCCATTGTCTAGTGACTAGAGGTTCACCTAGTGCCTTTATCATGAAGCATATACGTCCTCTTAGTTTAGAATCTGTAGTATAATTAACTGATTCCTGTTTAGAAAGTAAGCTGAAAGAAGTAGACACGGTCCACCTGACAATAGCATAATTTGAATACAGAAAGGCCAGATCAGCCAAATTTATGCTGTAGCTGGCGTTAGCTTTTCTTAGCAGCACATTAAAATGCAGATGCAGTGTCTGCTTATGAAATAACTAAGAAACCTAAAAATCCTCCATTATCCCAAAACCTTTAGTTTTTAGGCAAAAGGTTTCCTCAGACATCCTTCTTCTGTTCTGCAAACATTGTTCACTCTTCAGGCCTTTGTCGAGTACTGGGTTCTCCTACCCTGCCTGGGTTCATCTCAGCTCTATAATTATCTTCACTGTAATCCAATAAAGCCTTGGGAAGGTTCTTAGAAAACTTTTTGTTTATAAGGAAAACAAAGGTTGATACGAAAACACTCTTGATCCTAATGCTGACAAAAATTGTGTTGATCTTGCTTTGTGTAATTTAATGTTTTCATAACCGTTTTGTTATTAGTATGTAAATTGACTATGTATCCTGCAGTAATAAAATGGCCGTAATTTTGAGAGATTCGTGTAAGTGCTGTCAAATCCCATTGTGGAAAGGTCCTTTATAAATGCACTGTTAAATGGATACAGATTTGGAACATGACTGAACCCCAGTAGGCCTACCCTGCCAGTGGAGCTAGAGCAGAGCTCGAGGAATGCACGCTGCCTCCGTAAAATCAGGATTCTATACAATGAATGAATCTGGCCTGTAGAGGACTTGTCTCATATTGTGGTACTAAGATCTGACTTTATCTGCTCATATACTGTGGGGTTTTTTTTTGCTTACAGTTCATATTTTTCTATATTACTACAAAAAATGCTTTTAAATGGACTTGAAAGATAAATTCATGCATTCATATATGCAGGTATATCTTTCTTTTCATTTTTTATGTGTTGGGCAGTAGGCTTGAAACTGATATAAAAAGGATGAAGGTAACCATTTTTGAAAATACAGACTTCAAGCTAGCTGTTTAATTCCACCGTAATGTACCCTAGTAAGTGGCCTGACTTTTTTCTTTCTTCATTCCTTTTTTTGAAACAGCCTTGCATCCCTCTGTTCCTAAGGAAGGCGGTCTCAGCAGCTGTGTGTTCAGCACTCAAGACAATCAGGCCATTTACTTAAAGCCTTAATTATGGGTTTAGGAACCTATTCTAGGCACCTAATTTTTGAAATCTTGGTTGCAAGCATTTTTTTCAGGAATG
This sequence comes from Phaethon lepturus, assembly GCF_000687285.1. Lineage (NCBI taxonomy): Eukaryota > Metazoa > Chordata > Aves > Phaethontiformes > Phaethontidae > Phaethon > Phaethon lepturus. The sequence continues at coordinate 57,633 of NW_010521239.1, read as the reverse complement.
TCTCTACCCTGCTAAATGAAAACATCACTTAAAGAACTGCAGGTCTGTGAATACTTCTTAATCTTCAGTCTGGTAGATATTGCAACTCTTCTTCATAGTTTTTTGCCTTTATACTTTACATTTTCAGTGAATGCACTTGTTCTTTATATGTGTTGACAACCCACCGCAGAGGAGTTGTCACTGGAACTGGTACGTCAGAGCTGGGAGCAGACAGAGCTGTAGTAAAAGAGGACATGAAGTGGAAAAGGACACCTGAGTTTTTGCTGAGAATATTTCCCCAGTAAAACCAGGTGAAAAGATGTTTCTTCAACCCATTTGGATAGTTCTGTGGATTCACCTCCTGGTGGAATAAAACGCAGGTTGCAGTATAAAGGATCAGACTTCCCATCTCTGGTTTTTAAGAGCATTTCAGGAAGACAGCCTTGTGGTATGGTGTAGGAGAGGTATGTGGGTATGAGCATAGAGGTGAAGAGGAGAGGTAATTGATGAAAAATGCTGGTTAAACAATCCGGTTCTTTTTATGGTAAACATTTTGGTCTGGTTTTTGTACTAGGAATGACTGGATATGGCTCACCTAGAGGATGGTTAATGGCAGCTAGTACTGTTTAAGCAATATCTTATCCTAGAAAATTATGTTCGTGATCTAATTTTCACCACAAAAGCCCCTGCAAGCCAGCAGTCTCTTAGTTATCTTTCCAGTTAATCCAGGTAACCTAGGATAATTCAACAGGCATTGCATGGTAAGCTCCTAGGCAAGCGAATCCTTTTTCTTTGGCCTTTTTATTTGCTTGGAAGTCATGGAAGACAGAGCTGCTTGCCTCATCCGTAAAAAAAATTGCAGCTCTATTTTGAGAATTGTTTTAATTGGGCTTCAGATAGGTGTATCTCCAACTTATTAACCTGGTCACAGTGTGTGGTCTGATCCTCATCTAATAGCATGTGATTAAATGTGATTCATCATCATCTCTGCTAAGTGCGTGCAAGTGGGAGAACATCAGTAGTGAAGCAAATGCAGCTGTTTTCATCCTAGCTGCTTTCTCCTGTAAATGCAGTTTGGATGGTCAAATGCTGTCCTGTTCTCTTAGGGCGTCTGTGTCTCCTGACATAGTGCGATGGCTGATGTTCTTTGCTGCGCTTTACCAGAGGCTCAAAGTGTTCCTCGAAAGGGTGAGAGTGGCAGAAACGACAGGACTGAAGCATGGACATCAGTTATCTGTGCCTGGGGGAGATGAAAATTTTCACGCTTAGCTGGGGTTGCCTGGACTTGCCAACCTTATTAAGGGACTTTCATCTTTTTTAAGGGCAAGCTATGGGAGGGAAGGGGAAAGATTTACGTTTGCTGATGTTCCATAAAAAGCAAATGTTTACCCAAAAAAGGCTTGTTTAAGTGAAGAGAGAGACCTAATAGGGAGCTTGCAACTGCCTAGAGGAGAGGTGTGGCTACAGGCTGGGGCTGCTTCAACAGGTGATCAGCTTTTTTGTGATCCCAGCAATTCCAGAGCAGACTCGCTATACGTAGGTACATCTCAATTCTTGAGCGTTGCAAACTTGCCTTAAACCCAAGCTGAGCTGCCTACTTTAAGGGCCTGTTTTTCTTCCTGAGATGAGATATGTCTGCCCAATGATGCTGCAAAGGTGCAGGAAAAGGATCCAAATGCCTCCTCCTGCTCCTAACCTTTAGACTTTATTTCTAATGGCTGTGGAAAGCCAGTGTTAAAACTCATTTGTTCTGAGGCAGTATTCGACAGAGGGGCTGTAATATCTGATTTCCAGCGAGCACCTGCATGTGTCAAACACGTTGTACATGCTGAAGGCAATGGAGATTGCCAGACAGACAGTTCGTTTCAGCTGTTTGTATTTTCAGGCTTTGCTCCATCCTCTCTTCCACTAGCCAATGGCTGTGGCAAGGGATAACGAGGGGTAATGTTATTCTTTATCTTCAGGCTTCTTTCCAGTCTGAGGTGCCTCACTCTTCTGATGTCAGCTGAGGAAAGGGTGTTTGACAAGGAGACAGGTATCTCTGCCTACTGTAAGAATGTGTCTTTGCTTTTATGCTCTCTTAAGGCCTGGAGTCGTGGCTATAGGAAATGTAGTACAGTGGCCAGGGAGCGCTGAGAGCCCGAAATGAAGCTGTCATCCGCGTCAGCAGACAAGGCTGGATGAGAGCTGGCACTCAGCAAGGATGTGGGTCAGAGGGAGAGGGGGCTGGCAGGCATGCCGGGAAAGCAGTGGGGCAGGAAGGCAGGAAGCAGCTGGCAGTATAGGATGAAGAGAGCAGTAATGGGAATGAACAGGAGGAGCGGTAGGGAATGAGGAATGTCCTTGTTCGTGTGCTGATACCCAGCATCCCATTCAGCAACAACGACATTAGGATTTCAAAGAAATGCCCAAATAAATTTGTTCCTTTAAGGGATTTATTTTAATTCTTTATTAAAATAGGGGATACGTGCATTTTCCCCTCTGGCCCACTGTTTTAATAGGATTACCTTTAGCGTCACCCCCTCGGCTCTTTAATTCTTCATTCCAAATCTTCTATGTGAATTTGTCTCAGCAGATCCAATCAGGTATATCTCATTGCTCAACAGCAGAGAGGAAATGAATTTTTCTGATGAGGGGAAAGCACAGTGAATAGCTTGATTCTCCCCAATACCATCTGCAATCAGTTTTGTGCTGCAAATGAAGTCAATGTTTTCCTGGGTCAGAGGTGGATAATTATTCATAGCACTTTCATTTCCAGCAGTAGAGTTGTCATATCTCTGCCAATCATCATGCTATTTTGTGTTTGGTTTGCTTTGCATTGCTCTGAGGTTTGCAAGTCTAGCTGCTATCCAGACTTGTACTGTTCTTTGCTGCTTTTCCTGGGCTAGTGCCAGTGGTTCTCTCAGCTTCTGATGAGACTGAGAAAAGGACTTTGGCTCTGGGATTGTAGTTTTCTCCCATCTTATGAGATCATGTCTGTTTAAAGAAGAATGAAATGGGAAGGAGGGAAGAATATAACACTCAGTTCACTTGTAACTAGCCAAAAAATGCCCAGCTGAGTAGTATTTCACTGAGATGGATCAGTGGCATCCGTGGGTTTTTTAATGACAATAAAGCCCAGAGAAGTGTATTAGTCAAGGTACAGCTGGGATTTGAACTGGACTGTCTTAACTCTTAGGCTGGTATGTTCCCTGATAGTGATTAGTGCTTCCCTCTAATGAGTATCCAGAGCTCCCGTTGTTGCAGCAACCACAGGTGGGTTTACAGTGTCCTTTAGGCTTGTCCCTTGCAGTTTCACCCTTGGATTTATAGTACTATTCCTAACACAGGTTAGACGAACAACTGAGTGTTACAGCCCATTCGCTGCGGCAAATTGACTGCTGCATTGGTAGGGATGGAAACCCAAAGAAATTTCCATTTTCATGTAGTAGTAAGGTGCTCTTTGCACAGATCTGTTTAGAAATATTTTAAAAGGGCTCCAAAGTAGATGCTGATAATTAAAATGCTAATTAAAAGCGTTCCCAATGGTATTAACTGATAGTGTTGCCAGAGCAGGTGAGATTTCAATTATCTTCTATTCCTTTCAGAACTAGAAAAATGTCCTGCAATGAGTTAAGATGGAGTACCTAAACCATCGTTATTTCATAGCATTTAAGTGCTGACTTTTCTCCAGATCCTGAACGTACAAACCAGCCACCTAGGGAACCTGGAGCCTATGAGCCTCACAGGGGAGTGAGCGAAGCCACACATCTGCCACACAGATAGCTTTGTGAGACCTGCTGCCTCTTCTCAGAGCAGAGTTGAGGAGAAGACTGTTCTGAAAGGCTTTGAAATAGCAGCCACCAGGCCAGGGGATGTGGGTCAGTGAAGGGCCAACAGAGACTGCCATCTTGCAGATCAGATCTTCACAGAGACTCAAGTAAAGCTTTCAAATGCTCAGTTCCTACAGCCTAAACCAGCAGAAAACAGGGGAGTTTCCTCAGGAGGACTTACTGGTCTGCAGTTTTAATTGGCAGGAATTTAAACATGCCTAGTGCCATAAGACAGAAGTAGGAAATGGCACAGGAAGCTAGGACTATAACAAAAAGAAAGCAGAAGATTGGAAAATCAAAGGAGAGATGATAGGATTAGGGGCAGATAGTGGGGATCCACAAAAAGGAGAAAAGCAGCTACCAAATGTCTGATTAAAAGATGTTCTCTAGTCAGGTAGAAAGCTACTGGCTTTCACACAGGAATACTAGGAAAAAGACTTGACAGCCTCTCTTTCTCTTGAGCGTAGTCATCTCTGTAACCAGGGGATGGGGAAGTTTCACCAATTTTTGTTGACTGGATCCTGTATCATGAAGGATGTGAAAGGGAATTCTGTCTAGCACGGTATGTAAATTTAAATTTTAGAAAAATGAATTTTCTGTAGTCAAGATGAATCCTGCTTTCAGGCTTCCTCTTAGAGGGTGTCTTAGAGGGTGCCAGATGAAGTATTTCTGAATCAGCATCTTTTAATGGTGTAGTGTGCAACAGGTGGTGAAGGAAGCTAATGACAGTGTACAGGAAAAGCATTCAGGAGGGATTTGACAGATGAGGAAAAAATGCAAGAGTGGAAGAAAGTGAGCATATGCTAAACCAGAGTGTCTGAAGCTGATGTGATGTAAAACAACTTGGGCTAATGAAGCTTTTCATGAAATAAATTTCTGCTAAACTCTACCTGGAATACTGCACTGCCTCTTCCTTAGATCAAAGTAATTTGTATTCCTCTGATATTTATATGTAACAGGGAAGAATGTTACAATTGCTATCTAAACATTGTTTTACTTCACACCTTGCGATAAACCCAGGCTGTATTTGTCTTTTTAAAAGTATGATGTGTGTGACACTCCTTTCTAAAATGGTGTAGTAAGTTTGGAGACAATTTAGGTCTGTTTATAAAATCAGGGTGGTGTTTAATAAGTGTCTGTTACCGGTTGCATTGTAATTTTACGGGTACATAAAACATTGCAATCTGATGCTTAACATATATACATAAAATGTAGTACTAAGATACTTGGACTTGAGCCAGTGGAGTAGCTGTAGCAGTAAGACACATCTGTACCCGCTCACTCAAGATATCATAGACTCACAGAATCATACGACCTTTGGGTTGGAAGGGACCTTAAAGATAATCTAGTCCAACCCCGCTGCCATGGGGGTTCCACTAGACGAGGTTGCTCAAAGCCACACCCAACCTGGCCTTGAACACTTCCAGGGGTTGGGGCACCCACAATTTCTCTGGACAACCTGTGCCAGTGCCTCACCACCTTCATAGTGAAGAATTTCTTCCTTAGTTCTAATCTAAATCTACCCTCTTTCAATTTAAAGTAATTTCTCCTTGTCCTATCACTACAGGCCCTTGTAAAAAGTCCCTCTCCAGTTTTCTTGTAGGCCTCCTTCAGGTACTGACTGGCAAGCTGCAATAAGGTCTCTTCTCTTCTCCAGGCTGAACCCCCCAGCTCTCCCAGCCTGTCCTCACAGAAGAGCTGTTCCAGCCCTCAGAGCATTTCTGTGGCCTCCTCTGGACCCGCTCCAACTGGTCCATGTCTCTCCTGTGCTGAGGGCTCCAGAGCTGGATGCAGGACTCCAGGTGGGGTCTCACCAGAGCAGAGCAGAGGGGCAGAATCCCCTCCCTCAACCTGCTGGCCATGCTGCTTTTGATGCAGCCCAGGATATGGTTGGCCTTCTGGGCTGCAAGCGCACATTGCTGGCTCATGTTTAGCTTCTCATCAACCAACACTCCCAAGTCCTTCTTCGCAGGGCTGCTCTCAATCCATTCTCTCCCTAGCCTGTATTTGTGCTTGGGATTTCCCTGACTCATGTGCAGGACCTAGCATTTGGCCTTGTTGAACTTCATGAGGTTCGCATGAGCCCATCTCTCAAGCCTCAAGGTTGATGGCATCCCTTTCCTCCAGCATGTTGACTGCACCATACAGCCTGGTGTTGTCAGCAAACTTGCTGAGGGTGCACTCAATCCCACTGTCCATGTCGCTGACAAAGGTGTTAAACAGCGCCAGTCCCAGTACCAACCCCTGAGGAACACCACTCATCACTGGTCTCCACTTGGACATTGAGCCACTGACCGCAAGTCTTTGAGTGCAACCATCCAGCCAATTCCTTATCCACTGAGTGGACCATCCGTCAAATCCATGTCACTCCAATTTAGAGACAAGGATGTTTTGTGGGGTGGTGTCAAATGCTTTGCACAAGTTCCACGTAGATGACATTAGCTACTCTTCCTTTAGCCACCAATGCTGTAACCCTGTTGTAGGAGGCCACCAAATTTGTAAGGCATGATTTGTCCTTAGTTGAAGCCACGTTGGCTGTCATCAATCACCTCCTTATTTTCCATGTGCATTAGGATGGTTTCCAGGAGGACCTACTCCATGGTCTTGCTGGGCACAGAGGTGAGACTGACTGGCCTGTAGTTTCCCAGATCTTCCTTTTTTCTCTTTTTAAAATTGGGGGTTATCTTTCCCCTCTTCCATTCAGTGGGAACTTCACCAGACTGCCATGACTTCTCAAATATAATGGACAGTGGCTTAGCAACTTCATCTGCCAGTTCCCTCAGGACCCATTGATGTACTTCATCAGGTCCTATGGACTTGTGCACCTTCATGTTCCTTAGATGGTCTCAAACATGATCTTCTCCTACAGTGGGTGGTTCTTTATTCTCCCAATCCCTGCCTTTGCCTTCTGCTACTTGGGTGGTGTGGCTAGAGCATTTGCCGGTGAAGAATGAAGAAAAAAAGTCGTTGAGTACCTCAGCCTTCTCCATATCTCCATATCAGGTCTCCCGTTTCCTTCCGGAGAGCGCCCACATTTTCCCTAGTCTTCCTTTTGTTACTGACATACCTATAGAAGCTTTTCTTGTTGCCCTTGATGTCCCTGGCCAGATTTAATTCTATCAGGGCTTTACCTTTCCTAACCTGATCCCTGTTTGCTCAGACAACTTCTCTATATTCTTCCCAGGCTACCTCACCTTGCTTCCACCACCTCTAGGCTTCCTTCTTGTGTTTGAGCTTGTCCAGGAGCTCCTTGTTCACCCATGCAGGCTTCTTGGCATTTTTGCCTGACTTCCTCTTTGTTCGTATGCATTGCTCCTGAGCTTGGAGGAGGTGATCCTTGAATATTAACCAGCTTTCTTGGGCCCCTCTTCCCTCCAGAGCTTTATCTCATGGTACTCTACCAAGCAGATCCCCGAAGAGGAACCTCTCCTCGTTGGCTCCTCTATCACTTGGGGAAGGAAGTTATTATCAATTATCAACTCCAGGAACCTCCTGGGCTGCTTAAGCTCTGCTGTCTTGTCCCTCCAACAGATATCGGGGTGGTTGAAGTCCCCCATGAGGACCAGGGCTTGTGAACGTGAGGCTGCTCCCATCTGTCTATAAGAGGGCCTCATCCACTCAGTCTTCCTAGTTGGGCGGCCTTTAGCAGACCCCCACTATCATGTCACCTGTCCCTGCCCTCCCTTTAATCCTGACCTGTAATACACATGGCAAGTGACAAATTTGTGTGCATCACTCAAATGCCAAAATTATTCAGAAGAGGTAGTTCCTAAATGGTTGTGACCGCTTGCTCTGAAGAGGAGACAAATAAGAGAAGAGTGATAGGGCTGGATTTATGCAGTGCCTGATAGAAAAAGATTCTCTAAAACTTTGCTGCTTTATCTCAACAAAGGTAACATGTTTTACAGGCTTCACCTAGCCTCCTTCACAGTAAAAGAGCAAGGAATCATGAAAAGATGAAATCACAGAAGGCTATCAAGTTAAAATCCAAGCTGTTTATTTTGTCCTTGCACAACTGGCTCCTGGAACTCTGTTGTCCAAAACTATTGTAAGATTTCTTGAAGCAAAGCATTTCCCACCACCGAAATAAAATCAAAAGAGAAGACCACTGGATACCTTCCTATGTACTAGCTGTACTGAGAGTTAACTACAAAGAAACATTTCCAAAGGTTTTGGTGGGCAACAAGAAAAAAATCCATGAGATGAACAACAGTTACTTTGAAGTTTCTTAGGGAACTGTTTTACTACAAGATTAGACAGTAGTTTTAAACCCTATACAGTGTTTCTTACATTTTTTCCTGAAGTAACCTAGGCTGGTCGCTGATGGAGGCCAGATACTAGTTTTTTACTGGTCTGATCTGATAAAGTTACTCCTGTGTCTCCCCTGATTGAAGATTGCTGCCAAAATTTCAGTAGAAGCAAGTTTTTTTGTTAATATCTGCAAAAAATGCTGATACACAACAATGATGAGACTAACATTGAATTGTTTTATATTGTCATGGTCTGGTCGGGCAACATGCAAGGTCTCACTTTAAATGAATCTGACACATCAGGAGTATACAGATTTAACCACTGGAAAACTCATTGCAGGATCCCTAGGAGCTACCTAAACAAATGCTGAGTTTTCCCAAATATTTTGTATCTTCAGGTGAGATTGTTACACTTCTGGCCAGCATTCTTACAGGATGATTATACTGTGGGGAGTAGTTTGGAAAATCTGGTCACTTATTAATGGAGGGGGAGGCAGAGGGAACTGGGTCTTGACTGTTGCTTCCAAACAGCTGGAGCCTGAGAGAAGCATACACTTATTTGAGTTTTACATAGTGCTCAGAAGGGCCATCTGTCTTTGTGACAGCAGAAAAGACATAGGGAACACAGAAAAGTGTCTATTGGCCAGACACAGCTGCTGCTTTTAAAGAATCTAATCTAGTGAAAATCAGCCTTAGAAGTATTTTTGTAGAGCTTCAGTGGCAACAAGCCCATTTTCTGTATTACAGGACAAAACACACATTAAAGGACACATGTGTTGTTTACTTTAAAAAATAAATATAGTTACCTGGAGTGAAAGGGGAATTACTTAAGTAAGTGGAAAGACAAAATATGAATGAAGATTCATTTCCATAGGTGGCTGGAGTGTGTCTCAGTCTGTCAAGAGTAAACAATCATGCATGCAGGGAGATTTGCCAAACCCAGCAGAAGGTGTTCACTGAACACACTGGTTTAAAAAATAAGACTCTTGATCTGCTCTGTGGTGAAAAGGCTTGTACTGATTAGAGGCAAAGGAAAAATATATCCACCTGCTTTTAAAGAGAAGACACTAAGCTGGCTATAAGGGAGTGAAATAGCTACCCACTCCTAGCAAGCTGAGGGTGGTGTTATTTTAACATCGCTGTGGGAGTCTGTCTGTCTGTCTCTCTCCAGGGTAGGAATTACTCACCTGGGTGATAAAGTCCTGGTTCAACTCCTGGCCCAGCACTGCTGAAGTGGGAACTCTAAATTCTCTCTGTCACTGAGAATCTCCCAGGGAGAGACAAACTCAGGGGTAACAGTGCATTACAATATTTCTCCTTAAAACAGTCATTCAAGTGCTGCCAGACAATGCAGTTAAATATGTCATTTACTTACACTTCACCTCCAAAAAGTTCCATGAAAATTAATGTTACATTATGTTTGTACCAGAGAAACCAGAAGAGGGATGTTAAACTCCTGTTACTAACATCCACTAACAGCCTAACCATTTCAGAATCCTAATCTCTTCCTAATCTCTTTGACGTAGTAGGGGAGTAGCAGGAATGGGGATTCAGCACTGATCTCTTTGCAGGAAAACTGCTGAAACCAGAAGTGTAACTTTTAATACATAAATTACACATTTTAAATACTTGTAAACTATATCTGGGGCTATGTACTTTGCCCGTAGTTAGTGTAGCTTCATCGATTGCTTTATGGTGCACTTGCATTACTCCTATTTTAAAATTTTATCAAACACACAATCTTGTCAAATATTGACTTTTCTAATGTTTTATAAAGGCACATGGTGCTCAGACATCCTTATTTTCTAGTTTACAAATGCTCTAAATGTTACAGGTGACTTCAATTATGCCTATTACTTCTTTAATAGCAACCATGTGTTCCCTCTCATGTTAAATGAGACCACTGCAGGCTTATTTCAGTCTTGTCCCAAGTACAAGTAGTCTAAGAGCTCAGTTTTTTAGGTAGGCTTATCAGTTATTTTCTGTCTGTATGTCTTCCTTAGCAGTGTTTTATTATAAATGACAAATATTTTAATGCTGCTAATGCTGATTTGCTTAGGAAGCTTTTTCTGGTTTGTTGTTCTCAGGATATTGCTAGCTAGAGTCTCCAGCAACAGGTATGCTCTATCCTAGCAACTGGGATGCTCAAGGCTAGTTTTAGATACATTAAAAAAAAAAAAAAGGCTGAAGTATTAAGACAGATTTCTGTAACCATAGAGAAACAGCAAGTCAAACAGCTTCAAATTCTCAGCCAGCTGTATGAGAGAGAAGGTGTAAGAACCGTTATGGAACAAAGAACAGTCCTGGGAGTTAAGAAAAATAAAGCATCCTTTGGGGAATGTATCTCTTTAGCTACAAGAGGACTGCTGAATGTAGAAGAGAACTTTAGCCATTGATGCTGGTAAGTTTTTGTTTGTTAACTCTGCTTTGAATAAGTTGTTTGCTTGGGACTACTTCATCTTGAATACAAAAACTAAAGTTAGATGTACAATTGTCTGTCGTGTTTGGGAGGGTGACCTTACAGGTGCTTATGCAAGAAGAGTGCACTGGTTCACGTGTAACTTCAACACCCCCAGGAGTGTTACTGGTTTCTGTCCCCTATCAAACTGGGTGCTCTCTTTGTCATTGTTTGCAGGGGTCTCAGAGGAGCTTTCCTCTAGATAGAAGGGCTTTAAGTCAGACATTGCTGCTACTCTTGGTTGTGTTCTCTTTATGCCTAGTGTAAAAGTAATACATAAGGAGTAGTACAGTGAGGAAAACTAACATGTACCTTGGATGGACACCCAATCAGCTTGCCATCTGTCAGCTGAAAGAGTAAACTCTGTGCAGAGCGTTTTTTGTCATCTACTTACTTTAACTGACAGCATCCCCATCCCTGCCTGTAAACAGGCTGTCCGAACGTGCCTGTCACCGTTTTGGCTTTGCAGAGCACCATGAGTGCCAGCTGTGCTGCCCTGTTCAGCTGGAACGGGTGTCACACCATAGCTTCTGCCCCGTGCAAGGGCTGCCCGCTCCGTCATACCCACCCCTGTGCTGCTGCGGGTTGTCTGACCTTCAAGAGTGGGTTCCTCCAGGCCTCTTCCTGCTGCTGGCACGCTCTGGTTTGAGCGTTTCCTGACAGACAGAAATAAATGTTAACTCTGAGAAGGCAAGTCCTAAGATACGAGAGATGACAATATCAGTGCTGAACCAAAAGACTTAAAAGTGTAGAAACCAAGTAACTGCGGGGAGATAGCAACTGTCTGTGTATATGTGCATATTGTATCTGTGGTTTGCAGTGTGTCCTTTGTAAGACTTTGTCATGAAAACTGTATTGGATCACTTATCCTTTGCTGATGCCAGATTGTTTCCTATAGTCTTTTTTCCTTAAATGTCATGTCTGCTTATGGCTTTTAATTATCTTAGTTAAGTGTATCTGTAGTTTTAGTAAACAGCGTTGTGGATTTTGCCATGAATTTTCCTGATACTCATAATTCTTATAATTTTAATGTTGTCATACAACTCCTATGTGTTAGCCTAAATATTTCCCCATATACCTTTCAAACCCTTCTAGTTCTCCCTCAATAACCAATCCCTCTAGTCCTTTTAATTATATTTACAGTTTGCGTATTTAGTTTGTCTATGCTGCTGTAGAACTGTCAGAGTTTTTGGTGGCAATCTTCCTTGGACTACAGCTATCAAAACAGCCTGCCAGTTTCCCATCTGCTAGGGAGCTTTCCTGTCATATGTAGATCACTGTCAGTAGGCTGTGTTCAAGAATTAGGATATTGCCTGAAATTCTTGTTTGGCTGACAAGCCCATTTTCTGTAACATCTTGTTTAACTTCTGCTATAAGTGACATTATCTAAATGAGAATACATCGTGCAATGGAAAGCATTGCACACTACATATGGTACAGCCTTTGTTTAACTCTGTTTCCTCCCCAAAGTACTTTTCTAATAACTGAAGGGCTGCTTGTGGTGGCTTGGGAACCGCTTCTCGTGGAGGTAATTCTCCCCGCTCCTGTGATTTACCAGGGACTTGCTCTGAACATAACTTTCTGTAACGAAGCACACACATGTCAAAATGATTTTGGTTATGAGTGACAGCAAGGTCCTTGAAGGTCAGGTAATGAACTGAATAACATAAAGAAAAAACCCAAAAAGGGCATTTCGCAGCTCTGTAAGCTCTGAGTCAACTGGGCAAAAAGGCTGGAGAAGCTATACAAGCAGCTGGTATGCACCTTCCCCTTGGGGAGTGTAATGAAGTGGCTGGTATATGGTGTGCTTTGTGCTGGCTGCATGGAGATTAACTGGCAGAGCAGGCTGAAGAGGAAGATGAAATAGCTGTGGCATGACAGCTACTTTAGTTTTGTATCTGTCTCACTATGTAAGCTATCGCTGTGAGAGTCTCTCTTCTCTAATAATGAATAATAATAGATAACTGGAGACTAAGCTGCTTTCTACTTCATCTTGAAAAAGGACTTGAAGCTAGCTTTTCCACAAAAATTCATCCATACGCCAGCTGATGCGTGCTGCTCTATACGTGCTGTCATTTAACAACAGGAGGAAAGGTGATGCTGCTGGCTGGGGAAATGCACTAGAATCCAGGATTCCTGCATTTATTTTTTTTTTTTAAGATTAGCTACCAAGTTTATTGTGTTTTTCTTGCCTACTGAAGAAAGATAGAGCTTCCTGTTCAGAGGCATTACACCTGCCTACAGTTTGCGAAGAGGTCTGATATGCTGCTTTAGGAGAAAGGACTTCAGCTGCGGAGTCTCTTATGGATTATGTAAGGTAGATCCTCTCCAGATAGAATTACCAGAAATGAAATTCCATTTTTGGCTCTGCCACAGACAATGTATGTGAATATTCTACACGTTGTTCAGTGTATTGAATAGAAAGATCATTTTGTGTTTAACAGCACTATTGCTAGACCTTGCTGCCTCTCCACTGCTATCTTTAATCTTCGTGTAAGTGAGCTGGTTGCAACAAACCAACACTTCTCCTAAAACTTATGTCAGGTAAATGCTGAAAAGTGAATTTTAACAGTTGTGTAGATTGGAGGAAAAAAAAAAAAAGTAAAAAGAGACTAAAACCCACTGCTATTATCAGACAGTGAATACAGGTAGTGGAGCTGTTTTCCTATCAGGCAGGTCATGTAACAGAGTCTAAAGGCTTTACAAACTTTGTCACTACACTGATGCTCATCTCATTTGTGTTTCCAGCAATAATCCCTGCAGTGAATGTCATCAGGATGAACAAAAAGATTCCCTTTAGCATTCATGTAGTTTTTGCAACTTCAAAGCCTCTAATCATGCATTGCTGAGGTGGGTCACTAGTCCTCTGAATCTGCAGGGATAATGCTAATGTGTTTCTGTAGTAGATAAAGGATCCTGAGGCAGATGCAAGTAGGACCATTCCCCAGTCATGTTTTTAATTGCTTTGCCCTGGATCCAGCTTAATTTTGACTCTTATCATAGTGCCATAAATTAAGTATCGGAGACTTGATAACTCCCTATGGGTCACATTTGCACTGGTTTTGAATACAGGGCAAAACAAGCATGCCTTCTGTTAAGCTGATGGCTCTCAAAATGAGTTAGGCATCCTCACCTGACTGAAGGCTGCGATGGCGAATTAATTCAGGTTGGGGTAAAGGGTGCTAGTACCCATCTTGTGAAGTTCACACCATGCAAAGCATGTTCTGATTGAGCTGTCAATGTGTAGCCTACTTCTTACTCATCAGACTTTTCTTTGAACTCCATAAACAGTTTGAAACGAGCTGCATGAGAACAGCACTGAGCAATCTCAGATGAGTCTGGGCGCACTCTAACAGCTGTAGGTGCAAAGAGTTATGGCCACAGTGAAAGTACTCCGAGGCGTGTTGTTTATTCAACTTTCTCTACTACTTGCTAAAAATTCACTGCTTGCTGTCAAACCTCTGGCCAGTGAAGGGAGTTGGAATGTCTTGTAGTGATCCCCAGCACACAGGAAGATAACTGGTGGACTATCTGCTGGTGAAGTATAAGCTATTTTTGGGAAGTAGAGAAGTAGCACCATCTTGTTTATAAGAGAGCACCTAGTACCTGGCGCTGAGAGATATATAACACAGGCTGGTGCCTCAGGATGCCACTACTGAAAGGGTACTAACAGTGAGTTAAAAACTGGAACAGTTACTTTTGCAGTCTTCCTCTAATGTTAAACTGATGTCTCAAAAGAGAAAATAAAAATTAAACTTGCATTCCAGGCTTCAGTTGAAAAGTGAAGAAGCTGTTCCATGTCATGCATAAGATTTTGTTGGCAAATAGACCAAATGAGAATTGGATTAATCTCCTGATTTAACTTTTTTGTAATCATACAATCTCTCTGAAAGATTGCAGTGCCGCTTCCTCCTTCTTTAATTGACTTGTTCTTTCTGCAGCAGCTTCTCTTTACACAGTAAGTCAGTAATGCTGCTGCAGGATTGAAACTAAGCATTGCAATTGGTAAATAAAGGTTTTGTTCATCAGCAAAAGAAGATCATATGAAAGAGAACTGATTTCTATCCAGAGCTCTTGTGTAATACCTGTTACTGCTTATTGACAAAATGTTGGACGCTACTCCATGAGGCTGCTTTTGAAGCAGTCCAAACAATTCCATTGTCTAACGTTAGCTTTAAATGTTATTTCCTGGACAACATCTGAGTAATTTTAAAAATTAAATAAAATTAGATTCCTGAAATTGTCAATGACATTCAAAAGCTCTGCTCAGGAGGGGAAGGTCTGACATTCTAGAGCACAGTTCAGCACACCATTCTTGTGGATTTGTCTTCTGGATTTAATCAAAACTTTTTTTTAAGTTTCCAAGATTAACTCAGGGGTGAAATCCTAAAGTGAAATCCTAGGGTCAAATCTGTGATCAAGAAGAGAAATAGCAGGAGTTTGAACCAGAATTTTCTGTCTAGTACCCTAGCTAGTAGCTAAGTGGCTACTTTGCATTGAGGCTGCTTTGTTGGCATTCCAAAGCCTTTGTTTTATTTCAGGTCAGAATGGAAGCAAACATGCAAAGCTGAATTCTTACGTAGTTAATGTCACTGGGTCCCTGCTTAGAGGCAAATGCTACTGACTGTGGGAGGGGTCTTATTGTTTAAGTAGAATAAAAAGAGTTAAGAACAGATGGCCAAATCCCTAGTGTATATAGAATCACCATACAAGATTTAATACTCTACCCCCTGAGCCACCAGAAGGAGGTGTCTAAACAGTTAGCAAGACGCTTTCTCCTTTGTGGAATGTGTGTGCTGTTAAGTGTCTGTACCTGCTCTTCTACTCTAAACAAGAAGAAATTCATACCTGTCTGATACAGCACTTATTGCATCATGAATTTACTGTACTTCCAGTTCATGCTGATTGCAAGAAGGAATCCTTCTGTGCACAAGTGGCTTGAATACTGCTTGTCCAGGCACACTCATGTCATTTTTAATACAGTTAATGATAATAGCAACTTAGGAGAGACAGCTCTTCAAAATATGTCTACCCCTCTAATTGTGGTTTGGAGAAAAAGCACACCCTTTTCTAGGGCTGTATTATCTAATAACTATCTCCTGTGGGTTTTCTTCTATTAAGCATCGGACTATCGGTAGCTTATAGGTCTGACCTATGGTGCTATTCACAAGCCTTCTGATATCTGCTCCCCGTGTTTTCACAGGAAGGTCTGGGAGTTATCAAGAGTGTAGCAGCTGCAATTGGCACCAGTGTGATGAAGATGTCTCTTCCATTACCCTAAATATGTGCCAGGAATTTTCAATAGTGTAGCATATGGAAAATGACTTTTAAAGGGTTTCTAACTGCAAACCTTCTGTGATGGGTTTGGAGAGTGGTGTATTTTTTCCCTGTCACCCTTGGGAGGGGAGTGGAGACCTTTAGAAGTGACAATCTAGAGTTGCTGTTAACTTGTCACGCTAACAGCGATGATTGCCTTTAGTTTCGTGGAGGAGCTGGGCTAAGGTAACACTTGTCTTGCACAGAGTAAGCATTTCCTTTGATCGTCCAGTGTGCTAGAACACTCCTGAATTTTTCTCCCATTATTGTTAGACTTCTGCCTTCCTACAAATCTGTGTTTGTGAGCCTCAGGGGCTTGCACGAGACTGATACTGAATGTCAGGACACTTCTCCAGCCAAGCTCCAATCTTTGTGTGCCTCTTGCTCCCCAGCAGATGGTACTTGTCGGCCCGCACTGTTGGACTTAGGCCTTTAACCAAGCGCTTGTGCTCATCGCATGCAGGTTGCTTTCTGAGGGAGTAAGACAGAGTGCTGTCCTGAAGGGAATGGAATAAAATATAAATGAAGCAGACGGCACAGCAGGAAGCAGGCTTGACAGCTCAAGATGTACCAGCGTGCTTTGGAGGGCTGCCTGCTCACTAATGAATAGCCAAGCTAGACACAGGAGGGAGGGCCACTCTCCCCTTCTCCAGAGCACTGAGTATTTACATCTTCTTCAAACACATTTAAAGAACAAAGTTAGATGGAAATACCTCCTGTTCCCTTCTGACGTGTGCTTATCTGAGCCTGCCTCTGCTCTTCTCTGTGGGAAAGGCTGCACTGCCAGGACTGCACCATGCTGATGTAAACTCGTGTTATAATCACACTGTTGGCCAGCAAACAAAACCAGCCTGTGTTGTGTACCTCATCATACATCTTGCCTTGCAAATAAGAGAAAGATGTGGCCTGGTACAAGTTAAATATACTCTCATCTTTATCTGCCTAAAGTGTTTAACAGCTGAGAACACAAAGTTTAGTGCTTCATTCATCATTAATAACACCTGAGGGGTTTGGGGGTGTTTTGGCGATGGAATGATGTATTGTCACAGTCTATTGGATCCAGTCTGGATTGCTAGACAAATGCGTGCCCGTGCTAAGATTGTGAAATAAAGACCATTTTGTTGTGAAAGAGAGAAGCAACCACCTTCAGAGAGCAAATCTGGCGAATACCTGCCAGTGTTCTACCTGTGGCAGTCGCTGGCATGCTTAGTCAGCAGCCCTGGTGGAGTCCAAAGAACGAGAAGGTCACAGAAAGTGCAGGGAAGTGTTATTTACCTGGTCAGGCATGCACCCAAAACTAGTCCTGCTTTTGCCTGCTCTGCAGTTCCAGTGTGGAAGCAAAATGGATCAGAGACATCAGACGCCCCTCAAAAAACCCCCAAACAAACCAGCCCACAGTCTGTCCATTGCTGCTTTGTAGGTAGTTGTGTTTTCCTGACTGCCAGACCCGTGCGTGCCTCAGAATACTAATCGAGCTGACTCCAAAACCACAGGTAGGAACAAACATTTCAGTGCGTTGGAAAATGTAATTTAGAGTTGCGTTTCAGAAGGTAATCTTCGGTTACCATTTCCAGTTTCATCATCCAGAGTCAGACCTTCTACTTTACTAGGACGAAATTGCTAACTTCTTGGCAAAGATTTGAGTAATTCTGGTAGCAGAGGGCACAGATGCTAATAGATGCATAGATTGCAGTTGCATATGCCTTATTTCCCTTGTGAGCCTGGCAAAAAGAACCTTTTTCTTGTTTCTAAAAAGGAACTATGTGTTGGAGTTGAACCTTAATAGCACTATGGTAAGTGGATTAAAAATCATTCTTTAGTGACTTTATTTCACCATTATTCTGGTGAATTTTTTTAGCTACAACAATCTGGCAAGGTTCTGCCTTCCTTGTTACAGTGAAGGGTTGCAGACAAAATGTGTCAGACAAGCTTATTCATGCTAATGACAGCCATCCGTCTTTTCTTACCAGCAAAGTGCTCTCCTTGCACAGTTTTAATTTAAATCCATGAAAAAAGCCTTTCTCTCCTGAGTAATGTCAAAGGCCTCTCCACCTCTATTTTTATTTCTTTGTCCTCATCTTTCATTCTCTAGTAGTATAGGTGCATCTCTTTCCTTTTTCCTTTGGTGAGTTTCAATGATTTTTGACCTCCAAATGGCAAGGGTAATAGAAGCTTGATCTTCCATTGCAAAACATATCCTGTTACTGCATCATTTTTTCCATTCAGACAGCAAAGCATACTACTTATACATGTGGCCTCATCTGCCTGTGTGGTAGAACAGCTTTGCTCTTTTAAAAATTTCTTAGTTTCTGTTTTTTTCTGACTTCATTTTTATTGATTAGTTTGGTTAAGATTTGAAGCCTTGGCAAGTCTTGCTTGCAGAGTAGGTTTTGGTGAACACTGAGAAAGCAGTTTAGAAATCTAAACTCTAGTCTTATTTTGGCACTGATTTATCTGAGTGACAGTCAAATTCACCTTCTGTCTTTGCTTCCCACAGGCTTACCAGATGGGGGTTGGGGTGGGGAGTGCATTGAGGGTTGATTCTCTGCAGCACTGGGAACACTATGAAAGCTCGCAAGTGTCTGAGATGTGGAGAATCTAAGTGTGTGGAGAGTATTGCTTGTTATGTCAACAGATGACTCTTGCCTGTTGCATTGCTTCTGTGGTTGCTCAGTCACTAAGCGTAATCTAAAAGCAATTCTTCTCATTGGGAGATATAGAAGGCTCCTGCTGTGATTGTTCTGAAGGGAAATATTTTTTTTTCCTTCTACTTATGATATCAGCATTCCCAAATGCTTCATTAATATGTGGAGAGTGAAGGGGAAAAAAAATCAGTATTTCTGAAGATCTGCCTTGTGATTGATTCTGATGAGCTGCTTCTGGGCCACAGATAAGTTGGCACCACAGCAATCAGGTGTTTGCAAACAACAGCAGCAGAGAGAATGTGTGAATCAGAGCATCGCTAATAAGGTGTCCATGTAACCAGCTATAGAAGCTCCTTGACCAGTTGCTTAGAGCTGTTGCCTTCTGTGCGCAGAAGGGTGCAGTCCCTTTCTGTTCAGCTATCAGCTGGGCTAAGAGGTGATTCCAGTCAAACTGGGTGGCATACTAGGGGCATGGCAAGTTCCAAAATGCTGGTATCGTGAGGGCTGCTATCCTCCCACTTTGCAGGAGAAATGATTAAATAATTTCATAGTCTCCCAATGAGTTCTCACAAGTTTCTTTCCTTCTGCCCAGAAAGATGTGTATTTTCCTACAGTTCACGGGGAAATCGATCCCGGAGCAGCTCAGAATAGCGCTAAGAGGAAAGCTGTGGCTGGTGCCTCAGCAGTACGCAGATGAGTGAACACAATGCTCCAGAAAGCACAGTAGTTTGGTGATTTGCCCCCTTGAGTGGTCATCTTCTGTGTCAATGCTGCAGTGCAAAGCTACTCCGAGCTAGGGAAGAGCAGCACAACGAAGCCATGTCTCTGCTATCTTGTCACTGTTTCTTGGGAAAAAAACCTTCAAACCCTTGAGAGAGTGTCTTCTCTCCACATGTACAGAAGTTGGGCTCTTCCTCTTTAGTGTTCACAGCTGGCACCTGCGCAAAGAAAATTGAGTCGCCTGCTATACAGTAGCTTTTGTTTAATCTCTACTACAGTGATCAGATAAAGCGCTTCAGTTTCTTCTTTGCCACTTACCAGCTTAATTATATCCAGATAAAGATTATGCTGGAAGGGCAGTTGTTGCAGAAAAAACCTGGACAGTAAAGACACAATCAAATGTGTTCAAACATAGGGAGCTTTAGCCATTTTGTCATTCCTCTTATGTACAGGCTTCCTAACCTTGTTGTGCTGACTAAAAGATTTAAGACAGACCAAAACAGGAATTGCCAGGGGCTCCTAGGATATAGTGTTGATACTCGGTAGTCATTGATAACTTAAAAAATGTTATCAGACATGATTATGAAGGATGTGTCCATACTACAATGTGCCTTAATCCCAGGGGAGAGTTGCAATAAGAAACACCATTGCAGTGCTCAGCACTAAATGCCTTACCAGCTCTGCTGTTTTTCAAATTTACTGAGGAAAGAGTAAAGCAGTTTGCAAGTTATTTTAGCTAAAATTGACGAAAGGACAGAGACAGCACTTTTAAAATACCAAAGCATTTTGCTTTAAGACTGTCAGTTGAAAAACTGACTTGTACTTGGGAAATGTGAAATTTGAAATGGAAAAAAGTTAAATCTTAACATTAAGTGTTACATGTTACAAAGGCAAAGTAAAATACCTCATTTGGGCTAGACAGATGCTCTTTGGTCAAAAGCTATGGGCCTCTTTTGGAGCATCTGGAAAAACTTCTCTGCTTGTTTACTGCAAAGCAAATCTGTTTCTCTGCACCCTGAAATTTCTCTCTCACTCCCCCAAGTTCATATGTACGTGCAATTCCACTATTGAAGCAAAAAAAGAAATCCTTTATTTGCTCATCTCTGGGTCCATAGGACCTAAAGAAGTTAATCAGTATTCATGTCATGCTGATACAGTGAACTGATTCTGTTGCCACGGCAGTGTTGTGAAACAGCATCTTGTGGCTGGTTTGCCAACCCCCTTTCTCTGCTTGGTCCCATGGTTCATTTTGAAAAGAACTACCAAGTCAGTTGTGCTGAAAGACAGTGGCAGCCAAAAGAACCCTACTTCTCTCTGAGGTTTTCCTTTGCCTTTTTCTGATACTGCATGGAGAGAGAACCAGAGCTCAAATAGTTTCCCTTTCATTTACTATTGCATAATTTGGGGTTTCTGTCACCTTTCTGATGATGCCTTATGGAAACTTCGGTGATGGAATCACATAGCTTGTTATTTTTCACCTTAAAGTAGTTTTACTAATTGTTCTTGTCCTGGTTTGTTGCCATCGTTTGGGTGGATTTGCTTTTCTCCTGTAATTTCTGCGCTTATTTGGAGGAGGAGGAAGTGTTGTCAAAGGAGTCAGGTTAATTCTGATATAAACCCTGAAACATTTATTTCACAGGTTTCTGTGTTTGGAAGGTGCTATCATGCTGAATTAAAATAAAGCTATTGCAATTCTGGGAAACGAATGTTGAGTGCTCAGCCCAGATTTCCGAAGAGTCTCTACGGCCTTGTCTAGACTGACTCAAAGAGGCAGTGTCTGTACTAGGTTGCTAAAATGCATTAGCAGAGTTAGAGCATACTTTAATGCATGTGTTAAAACATATTTTCTTTTTCTATGCTAATGTCAATAGTCTAGCTACCACCCCATACATTCCTAGTCTAGACAAGCTATGCTGTGCATTGATCTATGTGCCAGAGGCAATGGGTGAACCCCAAAAAGCCAGCGTATGTGACTGTTCCTTCACCTCAAAAAGGAGAATTTTAACTCAAAACTAAGTGTAGAAATCCAAGTGGATGCAAAACCTTGGTAAACGTGACTGCAGCCAGCATCAGTGAGAGGAGTGGGGGCTTATGTTTGGCTTTAACCGTTTATGCTGAACTCTGATCAGCCTGCGCCTTTTCTCCAGCATAAGTTGGCACAGAAATATAAAAGTACCTCTTTGCTCTAAAGACAGTGCAAAGGAGTAGTCTCCACAAGTTGTCTAGACCATCCTGCAAGATGTGTTTAAAGTCCATTAGCTGAAATGACTTAATTATCATATTAAAAAGGTGAAGCAGGCAGGATGATTTGTATTCTGTGGCTATAGCCTGAGAGGGCTGGAGTAAATTCTGGCACTGGGGAACCTAAGGGCTCTACTTCCGTGTTGGAATGGCCAACAGTTCTGTGCAGAGACCAAAGGAGTCCAGCATCTGGAGTTCACTCAAATCTTGGAGAAATCAAAAGATACAGAATCAGAATGTGCATGTAGCTGTTGCTTCTGAGCATCAGTTAATAAATTTAAAAGCTCTGTTCATTCCCTACCATTGCAGGTTGTTAGGTCAACTGGCATTTTATGGCCTTAATGGCTTGTGAGCTTGCTTAATATGTCAGAATTGGTGGAACAAACTGTGTTTTAAAATTCAAATAATCAATTTTCATATGAAGTCTGTGTGGGATTTGAGCAGTGTCCAAGTTAATGCATGGTACATTTGAATACTGACTAATTAGACTTAACAAATAGGTAAGGACTGGGCACTGGTGAGAACTAAATCTGTTAAAGAAACAGAACAGCAGTTTATTTTTTTTTTTTAAATAAATTAAAAAAGCCCTGATGCTTTATGTAGTGTTCTCCACTCACAGAGATTTTGAAATGCTGATTAAAAATGCAGTGACCTCTGGGATAAACCTTGGCTGTGATATGCAGAGCAGCCAGGTAAAGTTTGAGCTAGCAAACAGCAGCATTAAAGTCCTGACTGATAAAGCGCAAAGCTTAGGTCCGTCATTGCTGAAAGATTTGTTTTCCAGACAGTAGCAAGATAAATGAAGTAATTACTTTAATGACAGAGAGGCTGTACTACTGATGTTTTAAAATGATCCTATGCATCCTTCCAGGGCATAGTGAATATTTGACTCCATGCTATAGTAGGTTGTTTTAAACATCTGAAAGATGTGGTCCAAGGAGTTTTCTCCACTGAGAAAATCTCAGTGATTTTTTGCAATGCTTAAATTCTCGTCTAATAGGAAGTGCCCTGAGACCCAGCATAAAGTATCACAGGGAGAAATCAATGGAAAAAGACTTCAGTAAAGCTTCATTTTCTGATATTAAACAACGTGGTTTTGGCAGCTTCTGTCAGAAAGGTGTCTCGTACCCTGGATAGGATGTGTCTGAGGCTGATTTACTGAAACTTCCTTAGCAGCAGTCCTGTAGGAGGGGTTTGCTCTTTGGAATTGCACTGCTCCAAATTGTGAAAAGGAGTTCTATATCTAGGTATCCTCCACGTTTCCAGGAGGAATGTTTCAGTGATTTTCTTGCTGTGTCCCATGTGCCTAGCATTTGGGCAAGAGGAGGATACCTGAGGTGTATCAGGGGACAGGGAACTGGGCGTGGCTGGAAAACAACATCTGTGGTTTGACCATATGTAAGATGAGTTGCAATGCTTACGTGTAAAAGCACTTGAAGATCTGAAGGAGGAAAGAATACATAAGCAGTAGGTATTTTTGTAAGGATGTTAAGCTGAGCTGCTGCTGTGTTTCCTTGCCCTATAACCCTTGGAGGTTACGGGATTGAAGAGGTTGCAACTGCACAACAGCATACAGAGCAATAGGAGCTGATGTGCTTTCATTCTGCATAGTTTTCAAAATGCATCCCATTGACTTCAGCAATGTGTTTGACTGGTAATTTCTTTCTGAGGAGGCCTGGCTGCAGCCAGGTTTTGGTCAGAGAGTGAAGTTGCCTTTTTTTTTTTGTACCGCTGTCCTGATTTGCAAAGCTGTGAGCAGCCAAGTCATTCCCTTCCAGCTGCTTCTCATCTGCCACATGTAAATACTTTGCTATCATGAGCAACATGGAACATTTGAGAATATCTACATTATGTCTAGAATTGCAATTTGAAGTGATAGTTTTTTCTTGCTGAAATTAACTCCCTCTTGTTGCATTTATGTGTAATTTAGTCCTTCCTGCTTCCTAATAGGAAGTTGGAATTAAACTAAATTAAATACATTAAATTAAAACACCATTAAATACATCATTCATCTGACTGACTAAATGTTGTGACACATAAGTATTTCAGACTTTTATTGACTGAGCATGACTGTAAAATGAACTGTGTCTAAGGAGCAATCGTCTGAGTCCTGGCCAAGGCCTCTGTCTTCCTTGTGACGAGGAAGTTATATGACTTCCAAAAAAGCATTAGAACAAGATGAGAGTAAAACTTGTGATGTGATAGGGGCATTTCTTTGAACCATGCTTTCTGCTTTTTGGCTGTTTACAGGTGCTCTAAATTTTGGCATCCCTGGTGGATCGTAATTGGAGGCAAGGCAGGAGACTGTTGGGTGTATCACATTTTAAGTGAAACAATCCCAATAGAGACGCAGGGGAGTTCTTCTGAAGGGTATCTGGGATTTCCCTCCACATAAAGTTGCAATATTCCTCACTAGTCTTGTGAGGATGCAGCTGTGCATGTGTAACACATTTGCATCGCTACAGATCATTACGGGATGGCATAGGAATACAGTCCATTCTGTAACTCCACCCAAAGTATGATTTCTCAGAGATTATTATGCCCTAGTGACAGATGTGGATGTTCTTCCTACAGTCCCTGGTGGAGCCACTTATGATGCATAAGAACAAACACAAATGATGGGATCCAAACAAAAGGCCAGAATTTTCACCAGAATGCTTCCATCTGTGAGGTAACCCTAAGAGCTGAATAGGCTTGCTCAGCTCTTCTGCAAAAGAGGTTAATTTTGCCCCAGTGAAAAGGAGAACTGTGGCCAATTTGTCTTGCCTAGACACTGTTCTGGTTATCTTGTGAGGAAATCAATTTTTACCTACATAAATCTAATTTTTTTCCTTAATGCATTTTTTTTTTCATTTTGCCACCCTGATTTCCCCAAGTTAAACGATGTAAAGAAGTATTTTATTTCACATCAAAGGCAGCTGCCTTTCAGCTTCAGAATAGTCAGTTTAGCCGTACATGTGCATTGGAAGGTCCTTTTCTACCGGACTGTAACATCAGAGACATAGGAGGATTTCATGCTAAAGCACCCCAGGTTTTCTTGGAAATTAAGTTTTTCTGATGGAAGGTACAAGGAATGTACAGTAAGACGACATGAAATTTCTATTACATTTCTGTTCCCGAGTATTTCCCAGAAGGCTAAACGCAATATAATACCAATCTGAGCTGTAATCATAAAGTCAGTAATTGCCTTTAAGGGGTCAACACATTTAAGCAGTGCTTGCAGTAAGTATTTTCATAAATACAACCATATTATAAACTAGTGTTCTTCTAACAACTAGTCTTACTACCAATATGCAGAGGCATTGCTCCTCTGTCAAACTAAGCATGCCCATGATGTACTTTCATTTGCTTTTAAAAATAAATGAGCCTATTTCAAGAGGATAATTGTGTAGGTTTTGCTTGCTCCCTTGCACAGAACTCAAAATTGGAGCAGTGAGTGCAGTGAGTTTTGGAGGACACCATAGGAAAAGAAATGTCCCTATTGTATTTAACTTTGTTAGGTACCTGGAGCTACAGCTGAGCTGCTATGTGATGTGCAAATCAGAATTTTCAGTTTTGCCTTGGGTAAACCTGTTTCCAAAGCACATGTCAATTATTTGTTGGGACCCCACAACAGATGCCATAATGAAAGTAAGATACTTCAGGATTAGGCAGGGCAAAATAGTTGGAGCATGAAAAATATGGCTTTACAAATTCAAATTATGTAAGAGAAGCAGGGCAGGTAACAGTCAAGGTCATGAAGATGCAATGGAGGAATTTCATATATTATGTATGCAAATAGCTTGTAATGGGTTTTTGTAACAGTTTGTGTGCAAATCAAAATATAATAGGAACTTTTTTTAGGAATAAAAACTTGCTTATTTATAGAACTTGGCTTTAGAAATGCAGAGACACTGGAAAAAAAATCTGTGAACTAAAGCAGGTGTGATACTACACCATCCCTCAACTAGCATCTCTCCACAAATGCACCGTTGTATGATGGGGAGTGCTGAAGGATGTTTATGTGACCTCTTTGACAGTCAAACACACACTTACTGTGGCTTCCACTCATGCCATTAGTTGCTTTGAAGTTGTAGTTTCCTGCAGAGGATGCCTTCATCACTGATGGCAGAACATTGATTTTTGAGTGAACAAACACCATGTGTTATTGACTGGTTTCCCTGGTCCTATGGGGCATCTCTCATCTGACAAAGACGGAGCAAGTTTGCATGCACAGTTTTCAGGCTTCCTTTTCATAAAGAGACATTTGATCCAAACTTTTCCTTATAGCAGGAGGTCAAGGGATTATTCCGTTTCAGTGAGGCACTTTGTTTATATGCACCCGATCTAGTCAGAACCTGGATTTTAGTCAGTCTGCTTTGTCCTGGTGTGTATTTTTCATAGCTACAGCCCCAAAACCTTGGATGTTACACAGTAGAAAGATTTGTTTTCTACGTGATCGTAGATTATTGTTTATGTGCTAAGGTATTGGAATGGCTTCTCTCCAGAAATTGAGGCAGAATATGTCTGTCTTCCTGCCACGTTCAGGCCAAAACCTTGAATTAAATGCATAAATTAACTGGCCATTAGTTGACGTATGTGGATGTGAATGTAGAATTGTTCCAGCATATGATTCTGAATAAAAGAAAAATGGAAGTGCTCAACTCTTCATGCATTCTCAGTATAGGTTGCCACTTTCAAACTTGGATGGCTAAAACCAGACACCTAAAGAAGTGGACTTTATGAGGATGCTGGACTCCTACTGTTCTGTGATCAGTGGGAGGTAAACAAAATGGTGAAATGTAAGTACGTAAGTCCCATCACCCTTCCCTTCTAGATTGGCATACTCCACTTTTTAGATAACAGAAACCTGACAAAGCTAATATACCCTATTGGCTCTGACCCGAGAGAAGTATCCAGGCTCCCTCAAATGTTGTCCTGGCATTGTGCAGCAATCCAGTAACACCACACAATACCAGCAAGTAGTACTGCTTTTTCTTCACTTAAATTTTGGTGAGGAGTTTTGTTTGGTTTGGCAGGTTGCGGTTTTTTTGCCTTATGCCTTTGACATGAGCAGAACTAATGCTTTAGGACTAGTTCAAAAAGCCTCTGAGTTTTGATCTAGTGCAGTCATTTTGCGATTGAGATCTGTGAATGTATGTGGAAATTGAAAACATAGAGAGGGCAAGCATGACAGTAAAATATCATATAGCTTTTTCCCAAAATGGACAAGCCAATTATGCTATATAAAAGACAAATGTGGAATCCTTTGCCCTGTAAATAATTAAAGATGCAATTGGGGATATTATGTGCAGGGACATTCCTCAGACAGACTTGCAGAGCTGTGGTAGGATGTCCAGGCTGAGGTAAAAGGTGCCAGTTTTGCTGCCCTGGAGGCAGAGCAGGGATCATGCTGTGGTTTAATCATTTTCAGTCCTTTGCTACAGATCGAGGTAAGCAAAGCTGGCTCTCTTGGTAGTGTAGGCTATTTCCAGATCTGCACTAGTTTAGGAGTTATCAGTGAGCTCTGAGGTGGAAGAGGAAATCGGCAGACTTGCCCTATCTTCTATGGGCTGGGAGCAAGAGCTCCCTGTCATGCTTTGCCTTGCAGAAGGTGTTACAATGCAAGTAGCTCCTGCGCAGGACAAAGGGTTTGCTTCCTAGCAGCTCTCTCCCCTGCAGACATAGGCTGGGCAGCTATATCTGAACCTTATTCAAGGATGTGGATTGCACTATAGGAAGGATAAAGAGCTCTTGGGAGTATTGCACTGTGTTTGCTCAACCATGCAATGCAATCTTTAGTGCACAATGCTTTATCTGCTTGATTATGTTTCCCTTGATTTTTTCTTAAATTTATTTACTTTATTTTGACTGCTAGGGTAAAGCTTGTGGTTGTGTCTTTTTTTTCTTTTCCCCTGTTGGTTTTTACTCTAGAAGTATATAAACCAGGCCTCTCACTTCACTGAGTATTCAACATGATACGAGCATTTAGCATCATGTTATGACAGCCCAGGACTCTGATCCACACAAATGATGGTTTCTGTCTGTATTCTAGACTTAGCGGTATTTCATAGATACAACAGCAGGCACACAAATTTTGGTAAAGAATTGTTCACATACAGGACTGTAATTTGCTGTATCTGCACAATATTAGTCGCAAATGGTTTTGTATTTCTATACATGTATGTGGTGAGTCAAAGTGTATTTGTTGTATATGCACTGGATTATGGTAAAAATTTGGATAATGTATAATTCTTAATATTAAATAGATACTAAATCTGTAGGAAAATTACACACACCCCCTGCTGGAGACACTCCTGCTTAGTTTTCACTCAGCCCTGCTTCCTGTTACAAGGAGCTTACTCAGGCTACACCTGGGGCTACTTAATTTCCCAGTTTGCTCAGTTGCATGGTAAATCTAACCTATTTTCTTGCAAGTTGTTCCATGGTAATCTACCTCCTGCTGCTACAATGACTAATAGACCCTGGATAAAATCCTCTCAGTGGCTTCAGAAATTAGTCTCATAGCTCAGGCTTGCGTTTAGAAGGGGATTCAACTTCCCAGTTGAGGAAGCAGCCATTCTAGCTAATGGTGAGCTTTCATCTAAATCTCCACTGAAAGCCAACTTGAGTCAGTACTGATGAACACTAGGCACATTTTTCATTTATGTAATGTGGATTGTGGCTCTCAGTTCAGATGTTTTAGGACTGGTAGTTGCAAAGGAATAAAATACCCTTCCAACTGGTCTAAGCAGGGGTGAGGGAGTGCGACATCTTCAAAACACTTGGTATCAGCGTCTATGAAAATCATTGGTAACATTAGTTCTAACGGTAACAGGATTTCTTAAGCCAATATGAAACTCCTTTTCTGTCCTTGCCCAGGTGCTGTTCAGTCATGGTACACGTCTGTTCAGTTCGGAGTACAAGGCTGTGAACGGTTCCTGCAGGCCGAACATACCATTTCTTTCCCCGTCTTAAAGCTGCAGGAGCAGTAGTGCCCCTCTGCTGTCAGCACAGCGTTTGTGTGGGTGATTTAGTTGCTGAAACTGAAGCCTTATACAGCTGGCTAGGCAATGGTCTGGGTTGGACTCTGGGTTGCCTTACTCCCTGGGCAGTCTCTTTGACAGCACCGCATCAGTCAGTTTGGCTGCAGGTTTGGCATACTGGCATACTCCCAGAAGCTGAGCCAAGAGGGCAGTCTGGGTGGGTGTTTCTACCCGAACTTTGATTTAGCTAGAATGAATAACAGCTGAAAAGAATTCATTTGGATAGTCAAGTCAGTACAGAATTTGTCTCCATGCTTTACAGCATGGCAGCCACTATACAGGGCTGTATAATGTAGTGACAATAATGAAAACAGTTTAGCCTCATATTTGCGGAGAAATCAAAGCAAATGGCTCTTTTCTTTGCCATTTATTTAGCAGGAGAGTTGAACAAAGCGAGGAGGCATACCAGCCTGGAAATATTCAAGCTATTGTCAGTGCAGCAAGTGATAACTGTGATGTGAAGGGCAATGATCAGCTTTGGAGATAGATATACTTCACGCAAATGTAATACTTGCCCGGTCTGCTTGTACCAGAGCCGTGCAAAGCTGATTTACTCTTAAGTAGGAGTTATTTTGCATGAATCTTTGAGAAGAGATGTCAAATGGTCTTGCAGCTTTCTTTTCCTCCCAGGTACTGGGATGTAAGGATGAAGGTGGCCAGGTGTATTTTTTTGTAACGTGCTTTGGAGCCAGGCAACCTGCTCTCATGAAGAGTAGTGGCATGGAGAGTTTGCTCCTCTGGGGGCGTGGGGGGACAAAGCAGTTGATCGCTTCATGTTACGCATCTAACAGTGCACTTAGTCTGGATTACAGGTGGAAATGAGCGTGGGCTGGGTAAGCACAACACTGTGTGTAGCCAGAGGGATTGGATGTGTGGCCAGCAAGGCTCCTTAAACATGTGGAGCTGGGTTCAGTACTTCAGTACGTGGTGCAATGCCCCGTGTATGGGTTCTTGAGCCATAGGAATCTTCTCTGCCTAGGTATAACCTGGACACTCCTGTTGTTATCCAGGAGGTTTGGCCGTTGTGCTGACAGTGCTGTGACAGACTCTTAAGTGAAGCACTGCTCAGTATTGCACAGATTGCTTCCCTTCCACTCTGATTCATTAGCAGGTGTTCTTTCCAAATGAGTTCAGGTTAGCAAGCCTGTTGCAGTGGCATGGACGACTGACCCTTTCCTGATGACTGAAAGGATTTGGCAGCACAGACAAAGACTTTCTACAGATCTCATCTTATTTTAAAATGAGTTCCTTAAATTGCTGGGGATGACTAGATATGCATGTTTCCATGTGGTATGCAGGAGTAGTGTAGGCTAATTGTAGAGACATAACCACTTCCCCATATTTCACTGATGGGGAGGACTGATTTTTTTTTTTTTTTTTTTTTGGTAGGCCTTTGTTAAGATTAAAAAAGTTAGGAATTCATCTCTCCAATTCATTTGACTTTCTTCCTTACATTTTGATTCTTCTCTGAAAATAGACTATAGAAAGCTTACATATTCTTACTCAGCAAATCGCTTCCCTTTGAGCATTGAGAGGCAAAATGACCAAGTCCTGCTGCATTTTCTTATCTAAGTACTAATACAAAAAGAAATGTGAACAACTCAGTTCTTCCATTGTGCTCTGGAGATTTCACAAACGGAACCTGAATTTAAAAGATTTGGAGATACCTTAAGAATCCCAGTTCTGAAACGGAAAAGCTGTATCTGAATCCTTCTGCCCCTGAACTTATATGTGGGGACTCCTCCAATTACATTGGGAAGCTCACTTTCATGTCAGTCAACATCAAATAACTTGGACTTCATCAGTCCCTCAAAAGACACAGTTAAAAAGGATAACTTTTGGCAGCAAACATCAGGTAAAACACTGTAATATGCCCCGATATTGGAAGGGTTGGAAAAACAGATAAATTGCAGTTTCAGAAAGCTGTAGCTGTGAGTCAAATCATAAGATCAAAAGATGCTTAACAAAAATGCCAGTTACTGCCCTTGGGACTGGGCATGAGAAGAACAGAGAATCTGCTATTAAATACAGAGGGCCAAATTTGCTGTTAGGGAAGTTCTGCTGAGGCCGGCTGGGTTACTGAAGAGGAGAACAGGACCCTGTAACATCAAAAATACCAAGCAAGCTCAGAGGGTGAATACTCCTGTCAAGAATGTTCTAACATTTCTTAGTGTTCAAAACTGGTAAAAAGGCCCTGGCTCGATCAGCCCATGTTTTGGTAAATGCTCAGATCCATGAGATTTTCCCTGGTGTCTTAGAGAATATGCTTTTGCCTTCATCTAGTCATTCATCAGTATGTAAAACTGCATGGGCACCATGCGAAAAAAAATAACTTCTTAACTATTTAAAAGCCTTTTTCTTATCTTTCCAGTCTGCAACTGACAGTTTAGATAGTCTAGAGTCACTCTTCAGCTTCCCCTGCATCATATTTCTGCCTTGGAGAAGTACAGATGATGGTGCAGACGAAGTGAATCAAAACAGCCACTTCTCCCTGTGAATGACACTTACACAGACATTTAAGGACTCGGACTGTATTGTCCAAAATAACCAGGTGGAGTTACAGAAAAATAACACATTAGCTTGAGAGTGATGTTCTTTGTACCAGATGTACTTAGTCCACAAACACTGACCCATTTTCAATGGGCTTTGTATCTCCATATATTATTGATCTTTTGGGCTTTAATCCTTCATATTGTAAAACTGACACTGCTCATAAATCAAGTGGACCCTGACAACTCTTTCTATCAAGAAAGAGCCAAGTCAGCTTAATCTGAACTCGACTACTTTCCTCTTCTCCTGCAAGGTCAACCACTTTGGGGTGTGCTCCATGAGGATGGAGCATATGTGAAAAGTGATCAAAAGCTACCATTCTGCCCCAATACACTTAAGAAAAGATGCCTAAGCTTTGCTCTGCATGGGTAGAAGCCTGTTGGCCCTAAGTGATAGGTGGTGCACTGTGCCAGAAGAACATCATGTCAGAGATGGTCTGGGCTTCGCTGTAAACTCAGGTGTGCCAAAGAAA